>NW_022696924.1:354673-363526 GCF_011630105.1 Anneissia japonica
CTGGCTAACACGCCAATCATCACCCACAATGGAAAATATTTTTCTACGCCACTGTTGACTGTCAGGTATCATAATAATACAATATCAAATAAGGATAAAATATTCAATGTTAATTTTTATGTGTTTTGCCATAATCTCATAATTTTTGTAACATAAAACTATATTTTCTCTCTGACAAAATGGACAGAGTGGATATTTAAATTTTTTTCTTATATGTTACTGTCAGTGAGCAAGTATATAAAAATTATTTAGCATTTTTATGAATAAAATTGATTGAAAAGTATATTTTACTACTCATAATTTACCACTCGCACACACTTTTTTTCACTCTTACAGCTTTCCTCTTAATCATCCTTCATTTATACTGTATAAATCAATCAATCAAATCAGCATTTGTGAAATGCCTTTCCATAAAACAAAGTGGTATTCCAAATAAAATATTGCTAAAAAAAAGTGATTACAGAGTGATTTTCTTTGATGAATATTATTTTTATAGTAGTTTTAAAAGCCATAATGTTGAAATAATTACCGTATGCTTTCCACTAATACTATTCCAATATCACCTATACCAACCTATATACCTATATATGTTAAAAGTTCAGGTTTACATATCAACTATATATACTGTATACATGTAATAATTTAAAAAGCATGCCTTTTTTTAAATCAAGATGTTATACAGGATTTTTTGGATAGGATTAATTTTCTTGCATTGGTGGTGCAGCTAAACGGAGCTGGAAACTTTCCTTCTTTAGTAAACTGTTGCTTTTGATTAGGCTTTGATCTGAAGATGAGCTACGGCTGTCCCTGATCACATCACAAAGAATCGCCATCTAAAAAACAAATATTTACAACAATGAAATTATGATTTTTATCCACTGTATATTATTCGTACTATGCATATCTGTTGGTGTATGCGAATGTAACGGATAAATAAAAGATAAGTGTTCCTGTCCCATGTTATAATCTGCTTGTTCCTTACTATTTCTTTTGTAAATTTTATTGTTTTGAGACAAATAAGTGAAATTAAAATCTTGATATCAGAGCCCAGCATACCAATGCTGAGATACTTGCTTGTACATGGTAAAGATGGCAACACCATCTCAAAATAAGTGGATGAGCACATTCCTCCCCTTCGCGTTCGTGCCTGTTCATCAATTAATTTATTGTAGTTTGTTAGTCTGGAAGGTGCTATAAAAATGCATGACCATTGAACATACTTGAATTTTTTGCTGTGTCTCAAATCATTTATAAACAAATAATCCAAAAGGCTGTGGTATATGCATTTGTATTATCTACTCCCTTATACCATGGAAAAAAAATGTTTCAAGTCTGTGCTTACACGAGATGGTCCTTCTGCCTCTTTTTTCAATAGCCTTAATGCAGCCTTCTGCTCTGGGTCCAGGGTATCCAGCTAAAACAACAGCAAAAAATGAAGCATCCACAAGGTGAACAAGTACCATTATGAATAAGAACAGGAGTTGTTTTTGATCATAAGAAAATAATATTATTCAACAACTGCAAATGAATTCCTACCTTATTAGAAGTCTGACGTGTTTGATTCCTACTAGCTACTGAATCCTTATCATCAGAAAAACTCAATCGTGTTGCCTCTTTTCTATTAGGATTTTTCCAACGTCTTGCTGTATTGCACAACAAACAACTCCAATGGAGCTTCCCGTCAATCAGAGTGGAACAACCTGCTGACTGAAGGCAACTTGTGTGATAGCTATGTACACAACTGTAGAGTAAATAATTGTTAAAATATATATTGCTTAATAAGAGCTCCAAGGAAGTTCCTGTAATCAGAGTAGGATACAAAACTGAGAGCATGTTTGATCATGAAGGAATACATTTAGCTGAAACTGAACATTCAGGACAATGTTACTAGCTTCTAATTTACCAAATATAAATCTACAAAATATTGGCAAGCATGTACCCATAAATGCTGCTACAATAGGGATATATAAATTTTTATTGTATTGCAAATCAAAATATAGCATGACCCTAAAGAAAAAAATGCAAAATTTCAGTTGTTAAGAAAAATCTTATTTTTATATATGTTATAAAGATTTATAAATATAATATGAAATTGCTAGTTTAACTGAATTTACACATCCCTAAGCAAAAAAATGTAAAATAAGACTGAAATACTTTAAAACTACAAATCCAGTATGGATAAGCTTATTTCACCATTTTTACCTGAAAATGATGACATCATCAGTAGACGAAGAGGCAAACTGTTGTGTACAAATTGGACAGTGCTCTGACCTTGAAATAACGCCCTTATTTGCAGTACTTGTTAGGTTGGTGAGGGACCAGTACAAATCTTGGGCAAGCAGTTGATTGGTAGTGTTTAACAGAGTCTAAAAATACATACAAAGGATACAGATATATTTACTGCTATAAATGCTCTGGTATAGGCCCATCCTTAACTTTTGAGCAAATGCTCCCTCCAAATAAATACCACAAACTTAAATAGAAATTCACACTGCGAGTTCTGGTGGTAGGCTGAAACCAGTGAGGTCTACGCTAGATAACATAACAGCATAACAGGGCCCGTTTTTTCACATTCACTCTTACATACTTTTAAGGTTTAATGGGTTTTATTTCTTTTATTAGTAATTTTAAAGGTTGTTATAAATTCTCAATGTTGTTTTAGTTTTTAATCAACTTTCATGTATTTTTTTTTTCATTTAAGGGACCCCAACGGAAATAAACCGATTCGGTTTTTTTGGGTTATCCTGAGCTGTAAATGTTTTACTAAATTATTGAATTGAATTGAATTGAGTTGTGTGATCCTCATCAATATTTTTCAGAATAATATAAAGAATTGAATTGAGTTGTGTGATCCTCATCAATATTTTTCAGAATAATATAAATAAAAACCTTAAAAATTATTTGGATTCAATAATTATTTTAAAATATCATCATCTTAGCCTTAAAGTGAAACTTTTACATTAGTAACTAAATGCTAACAAAAAATAAGACAAAATGAAAATTTGTAATAAACATCTAACAATACACATAGATTCATGAGTTATTTTAATGTATAAATGCTATCTTAATTAAAATACAAAATCTGAATTAGTGTACAGAATTCATCTGGGGAAGAAGAATCTGAGAATTGTTCGGGAAAACAGAATTTGTCCAGGACTAAATCGATGAGGAGGGGGTATTCTTATGCTTGTCAATGATAAATTCAAAAGTAATAGGCTCGATCATTTGGAAAATGAATTGTCAGAATATATATGGGTAGAGGTAAAATTGGCAAGAAGGTGGAGTTTGATTGTGGGATTATTTGATTTTAATACCAATGTTGAATGTTGTGTGAATAATATTAATAATAGGTTTTTATATAATTTAAAAAATATGGATAAAGAATATTTGTGCAAGATCTTGTCCTATTACACCCTGGCATATAATTGATTTTGAATTAGATGGAGATGTTAATGAAGCAGTAAATATGTTTTATGACCTTCTTACTGCTGCAGTTACTGATGTTGTTCCTAAAATAAAAAAGCGCAGAAAATTGCCCCCATGGTTTGATGAGGAGTTAAAAAGAGCACTGTATGATAAGGAAAAATGTTTTAGGAAGATGAAAAAGAATGATAATCGTTTTATGAGGAGCAATTTTAAGTTTGCTCGTACTGCATTTAAAATGATGTGTAAACATAAGTATAGAAAAAATCTAAATTTTCTTGCTAGTCAGATTGGTTCTAACAAAAAAAGGTTTTGGAGCTGGATAAAAAGTAAGCACAAATCAAGCAATTATCCATCTGTTATGTCTCATAATGGTGCATCTGTACAATCAAATTATGAAAAGGCTGCTATGTTTAATTCACTGGTTTTTTTTTTTTTTTTCGTTTTTTAGACCTCATAGTCAGAGAGGTTCTGAGGATATTCAGAGTCTTCCTGATTATGATGTCGACAAGTTGTCGTCATTTCGGGTGGAACAGCATGTAGTGGAAAGAGAATAAAAAACTTATTTGCAATTACCTCCCAGTTTCCCTCCTGCCAACCCTCTCAAAAATCTTTGAGAGAATTGTGCATGATGTTGTTCATACTCAAGTTTCACCTGTTTTAAGTTCTTTTCAGCATGGCTTTGTTCCGAGAAGGTCCTGTCAAACAAACCTGGCACTGCTTCTTGCTACAGCATACAAAGCTATTGACAGCAAGAAGCAGTGTGATGTGATTTACACAGACTTTTGATTCTGTTAATCATGAATTACTTCTTACGAAAATGTTTAATTTTGGAATTTCTGGATCCTTATTTAATTGGTTTAATGATTATTTAACTGACCGTAAGCAACGTGTTGTTATTGAAGGACAATCATCAGTATGGTTACCAGTCATTTCTGGAGTACCTCAGGGCTCAATCCTGGGAACTTTATTATTTAATTCATTTATCAATGATCTACCATTACATTTCATTTCTGCTCAGTCACTTTTATTTGCTGATGATGTTAAATTATTCAGAGTTATCTCATCTCCACAAGATGCTGTTCTTCTTCAGGACCTGTGTAGGTTGGTGACCAGGGATAGGGATAGGAAACTCAGTCTCAATATTGACAAGTGCAAACTCTTATCTATTACTTTGAAAAAGAAATCCATTAAGTTTAAATATCACATTGATGACCAGGTCCTTGAATCTGTTTCTGCTCATAAAGATCTTGGAATACTTGTTTGATTGCAAGTTGAATTTTTGTTTTTATTAACCATATTGTTGCTAAATCTAATAAAATGCTGGGCCTGATTTGGAGAAATTGTAGACTCTTAAGGGATGGAAAGGCTCTGATGGCCTTATATAAAACCATAATTAGGCCCAATTTATAGTTCTGTACAGTAATTTTTAATTCTATTTCTCCAAATCAGGCTCAGCAGATTGAACGTGTTCAGAGAAAATTTTGTAGACTTATAAAGAATTGTCCTAACTATGTTATTAATGTTATTTTACTTAGTGATCATAGAATGCTCTCTGACATGGTTTTTCTTTTTAAGGTAATGAATTCTGATTATGATTGTGAATTAATTTCTTTATTTAATTTACATGTGCCCAGGAGTACCCGAAATAGAGTCTTTTAAACCCACCTTTTAGTTGTGTTGATGTAGAGGTTTATTTAAACGTTTATGTGATTGTTATAATAAGTTTTGTATGTCTAATATTGATATTGATATTTTTATTTTGACAGTACCTTTTTAATGTATTGTTATTATTTATTTTCATAATAGTAGAGCGGCTAAGGTTGAATTTCAGGTAGAATCGTGCACTTCTGGAAGAAAGCATGAAACTTCCCACAGGATACTATGACACCTAAAGATCATTAAAAAAAATAGACCACAAAAATAACGCCTCCTAATGGCCACCATCCTGAAATCCAATATGGCCGCCAAAATATTTGATTTTAGCCAATATATTCATATCTACAGCACATGTCATTGCCAAATGAAGATCACTACATATGTTTTCAATATCAGGGAGTGTCATGCAATCATCAGAAATTATGTCAGATGGCGCCGCCATATTAGATTTCAAGATGGCTGCCAGATTAATGATATTTTTGTCAATATTCGTATCTACAGTACCTAGCACTGTCAATCAAAGACCGTTGCCCATGTTTTCGATATCAGTGACTAGCATGCAGCCATCAGAAATTATGTCAGAAGACCACCATATTAAATTTCAAAATGGCCGCCATCTTGAAATTTAATATGGCCGCCAAAATAATTAATTTTAGCCTATTCATATTTACAGCACATATCACTCCAACTGAAGATCATTACCCATGTTTTCAATATCAGGGAGTGTCATGCAATCATCAGAAATTATGTCAGATGGCCGACAAATTATTGCTATTTTTGTCAATATTTTATCTACACCACCTAGCACTGTCAATCAAAGACCGTTACAAATGTTTTCGATATCAAGGACTATCATGCAGCCATCAGAAATTATGTCAGAATGCCATCATTGAATTTCAAGATTGCTGCCATACTATTTCAAGATGGCCACCAAATTAATTATTGATAATGTTGTAAATATCATCATATCTACAACACCTAGCACTGTCAAAGATCTCTACTCGTGTTTTCGATGTCCGGGAGTATCATGCAGATATCAGAAATTATGTCAGAAGGCCACCATATTGAATTTCAAGATGGCTGCCATATTGGATATCAAGATTTTTTTTTTTTCATATTTACATATGAAAACTACCAGCACTGTGAATCAAGATTGTGTATACGTATAATTAGGGATATCAAGCAATCATCAAACATCTCATTATCATAGTGAGACCTGCCTATGGCAGTGAAGTAACACCATTTAGAAAGAAGTCTGACAACTGCCACATTGGATTTCAGAATGATTGCCAATTAAGAAAGGTACATGAAAGAAATAAAATTAAAAAAATAATAGAAAACTGTTAAGGAATAACAAATTGTATACTTTGTATGGTATGAGAGCAAGTGCAGAGGGAGAGAGATAGATGTAGATATTAAACATCATCATTTATATTAAAGCTAGTTTTAGCATGAATGAAATTATATAAACATAAATCAAATATTCAAATTAATGATGTGAAGACACTAATATCGAATAGACCTTATGTCTATGAGATGGCTAATTATCATTTTCAAATGATATATAAACATATGTAAATATTGAAAGGGAAAGCAACGGAAAAGAAAATTAAAGGAAGGAAAAAAAAGAATGGAAAGGAAAACTTGAAAGGGAAAAGAAATAAAAAAGAATAGAAAATTAATATAATGGAGAAAGTGAAAAGAAATAAAAGAAACATCAAGAAAAATTAAGAAAAGTATATAGGCCTAGATAACTTTAGCATAAATGAAATTATGTAGACAAATTAAATATCACATTCAAGTAATTGTATGAAGAAAATAATATCGAATAGACTTCTAAATATCATTTTCAAATATATATATATTTTTTATTACTTAACAATTTCCACTAAGATAGCTGTTTACAAGGCTTGTGTAATTAGCACTCTCCATTATGGAAGCGAGTCTTGGACAACATACTCAACACAGGAAAAGAAACTAAATGCATTCCACATGAGATGTCTACGCCGTATTCTTGGAATTTCATGGCAACAAAAAATAACAAATACTGATGTGCTGTCTAAAGCAGCTATGGAGGACGGCCGTATTCCAAAAGATCTACTCTACGGAGAACTTGCTTCTGGAAACAGAGGTATAGGTCGTCCACAACTTCGTTTTAAAGACACATGCAAACGTGACATGAAAGTCCTAAACATAAACACAGACACATGGGAAGCGATTGCAACCAACAAAACATCATGGAAGCAAGAACTATCTTCTAGTCTGGAAAGAGGCGAAATCGCCATTCAAAAAGAACAAGCTGAAAAGCGGGAAAAAAGGAAATTATGAGAAAAACAAACACCAACTGACCAAAACACAGCAGTGTTCAAATGCCCGGGCTGCAACAAATTATGCAAGTCCCGTATAGGACTGTACAGTCACACCAGATGCTGCTCCCTGTCAACCTCAACAGGCGCTTCTTCATAGTCTGACAAGACTGACAGATGCCAATGATGATGATGATGATGATACATACATATTTACCACTAGGGCCCCTGGTATATCGCAGATACAACCCAACCAGGACACTTCTTTAAACAAATAATATACTGTTGCCAGAGAATACTCTAGAAGTCATACCCGTATTATAATGAAGTAACATATAGAATCAATGTTGATGCGTAGCATTGTGGTATAACTGATCAAATAATGACAGAAACAGTGCTAAATGAACAATGATGTAAAGATCATATCAGGCATAACCTATCAAAGAAAAAGTTCTTTACCAACTGTATGAAAAAGACAAAAGTGCCCCCAGTGAAAAATTAAACCATGCATCAGTTGTTTGAAAATGTGTCCTAGTTGGATTTATCAGGAAACGAATATTTTGTATATATTCTTTTATTCACCATTGCTATATTTGTTACTAATTATGAATAGGCAGTATTATGTGCCTAAAGGCACGGTATCTTATTGTCCTATTGTTACCAATAAAGCTTTATATATGCATGGAGTAAAGAATATTCTTTACTCCATGTTGTATGACATTTTTTGTGTAATTTACAATGGCTATAATACTTAGGGGCTTACTGCTGGCAATAAAGTTCACCTTCATTGCAAGTTGTATGTGTTGGACTGACCCAATTGGGGGTTTGATTCATTTCTTTCGCGTTCGATAGTATTATGTGCCTAAAGGTGTTAAAAGTGTATTTGTGGTTTGTGTATCGGGTTTTGAACGGTGTGTCGGTGAGCCCGATGTAGCATTTTGTGTCATCATTTGAGTGGACAGAGGCTTTGTAGATGATGGATGAGGTGTGGCAATTTCCAGAGAGTGGACATTCATCTTTTTTCCTGCAATTGCAGAGTTTATCTGGCTGTTGTTGCTTAGCAACCAGAAGCTGTTTGTTGTGGGCTCTGATTATACTGCCCATGTTTCTTGAGCAGCTATAGCTGACTTTAACATTGTTCTTGTTGAACAGCTAGTGCAAAATGTTGCCACTCGGAAAATGTTTCTTTACGAGGTTAAGGAATGATTTTCCGATGTTGGTTTTAACTGCTTTGCTGAATGGTGGGTTGTACCAGATTATTTGTCTGCTTCTATTACTTTTTTGGGATTTTGGTTGCGGAGGCTGGTATTCCATTTTGTGCTGGAATCCGCTGTTTTACAGAGCTTGTTCGTAGTCGGGGGCGGCCTGATGAAATGATTCACTGGAATCCGATATACTGGATATGCGTCTGTTAATGGATGCGGGAATTTGTTTCAGGATAGATGGGGGATGGTTGGATTTGGTG
>NW_022696924.1:363614-364363 GCF_011630105.1 Anneissia japonica
TAACATCGAGGAAGTTGGTGGTGTGGATGTTCGCCTGTATGGTGATACGGAGGTCGAATGCGTGGAAGATAGATATAATAGTTTTCTTCATTTTGTCGCATTGCCTTGGTGATAGACTGTTCATGACGGCGAGGCCATCATCTCGGTAGAGACCGACATTGGTTTTGCCGAGTATTGGGATGAGGCAGGAGAGGACGAAGGATCCGACAAGTTCGCATATTTCGGCCCCGTCGAAGCTTCCCATGGTAACATCAAACATGTCATCCGAGTTTTTCTTGGTCCATGTCGAATTGTTACCAAAACAATACTGATTTTCGTGAGTTCATGATGATATCTGCTTCGTGTTCGGAGGTGCTGGTGTGCTTTCGTGCGTACTGGATCGCATCTGTTAACAATTTCTTAGTGATGGATGGGTAGAATTCCACGATGTCAAAGGAGATGAATGTGCTGCTTGATTTGTATGGGATGTGTTTGAACCATTCTGTGACAGCAGCGGTGTTTTTTCCATTGGTTCATTTGGGTTTTTGTGAGCAGGTCACGGTTTATCCGGTCGAGGATGGTCTTGCTTACGAGTCCGGTTTCTGATTTTGATGGGTTTATGAGTCTACAGCTTGGTTTGTATAGGAAGTTTTCTTTATGATCTTTGAGTGTTATAAAAGCCTCTTTTTCAGCAATGGTTTCCATTCGGTCCTCGATTTTAAGTTTTGTAGCAATTGCTTTGGCTACGTTGTTGATTTCGTGGGTGCTGC
>NW_022696924.1:365187-381675 GCF_011630105.1 Anneissia japonica
CATAAGAAAGAATAAGAAAAGGAAAAGAAACATGAAACTTAAGAAATATGATGAAAAGGAATGGATAATGAATCATAAGAAAGAAAAATGTTAGAATAGAAAAGGTCACATGAGAAAGAACAAGGAAAGAAAGATAATCTGAGAAAGAGATGTGTATAAGAGACAGATTTTATGCACAGTAAGTCGGAACTAATTATTTTAGATACAGTCAAATTACTCCTGTTCCAAAAGTGTATCCTCCTAGCATCGATTAACTTAGACATGTGTCACTCACCCCTACCTTGGCCAAAGTTGTCAAGGGAATGGTTGCTAAATTAATTTTTGCAAAATTAAAACCAATTCTTGATAAGAGGCAGTATGGTAATTAAGGAAGTGTTTCAACTACTCATTTCCTGATTGATGTATACCATGTTACCAGGTAACGTACACGTGTCCTCTTTGGTAATCAGCAGCTTACAGAAGTTGACCACCACATCTCCGGTCAACAATTGTCTCTTGAGCACATTGTGAAACTTAGGTACACTTACTGATGATGATTTAAAGTGGAACTCCAATATAAATAGTAGATTTAAGTACTTTTAGGTGAAACCAAAATAAATTAAAAATAAAACATATATGAGTACATGTGAATGTTTACCAACTAAGCTAGAAGTTAGTATACAATGACAGTTTAACTTTCAAATGCATAATGATGTATTAAATTATTACCATATATGGAAGTATTTTATATAGTGATGAAAAAGATTTTCAATAAAAAAAAAATCAGTTACATGTTGGTACACAACCTATTTTATAAGCTATATGTATCAAGTATAACATTAAAATTAAATAAAAAATGGCTTTTAAAGTTTAAAACATCATACAAACTCCTTTCCAACCACTTAAAAAAAAGTTGACACGATACATTTTAGTTTATTTATCAGTTGGTTGAGCTTCTGCAACACAAACCCCACTTAAGCCTTCCAAAAATGTTTAATATTTATCCAAAAATCTAACCAGTCAGACTAAGTTTGTTCCCTTGAAAAGTTTGTTTATCTCTTTATTTGTGTAATCTTTGCACTTTTTTGTTTTATATACTTATGATACCCATGATGACATGATACTTTTTGGTGACTAATCACACATATGAACTACTATAAGGCTCTAATAATTTTTTGAATATTTTCGAAAAGACATTTTAGAATCCCACCTGCATAATTTTCTGCAAGATTGATGGTAAAGCAATGTATCCAAGCATGCTGTTCAAAACATGAGTTGTCAACATTTTAAAATCTATAAAATATGAACACATAAATCAGATTTATATAGTTAAAACAGTTTCATTACAATTGAACAATAATTAAAATTGAAAAGTAATTATATAATTGCTAGATGCTTCTAAAGACCTTGAGATAATGAACCAATACATTTGTATTATAATAATTATTATTACTATAATTATTATTATTTACCATGGAAATGTGGCTCAGATTCAGTGCCTTTCAGTTTCCTTTGAGACACCATCATTAGGTCAAGTAGAGGAAACCAAATTGCCTGAAATAGATGGAAAGATTTAAATGACAAATACTAAAGATCAAAATCAGAATACATCATCATCTGGACAAAACTCACAATGAAATAAATTACAAAATTCATATTCAATTGCAATACAAGGCTAAAAATATATACATTGGTGAGTCGAATGGCCGAGCGGTTAGCAGGGGCGCCGCAAGCAACAGTAAAGCCATAATATCGGTGCTGGTTCGAACGGCACGCTCGCCTATGGTTCTGGTGGTAGAACAAGTCTTCTTGGATAAGGACTATAAACCGTAGGCCCAGTATATACAATGGCTCGTGTGCACTATAATGAACCCAGTACATCCTTCAAGACGAGTATAGGGTACCCAGGTGTACTGGAACAGACAGCCCCTGTGGTGGACGACGAGAGTTGCTGGTACCGGGTTACTGGGAAGCACAGACAAGAAGGGACCGTTGGGAGCGAAGAAAGTCATTGATCGAGTTCCTAGTCCACATATCAAGTGCCCTGAGCATCTTACATTAGATGGATATGTGCGCTACATAAAACTACACTATTATTATTATTAAAATACAACATTTGAATATCCTTTAGTGGAACATCCGTTGCACACTGTGCAACATCCTGTCTGTGCTAGACGCTGTACTAGCTGTCGCCTTGGACAGTGTTTATTTTTCTTTTTCCTCATTTTTTTCTGTTACCTCCTCTTCCAACCATCTTAACCCTCTAGATACCGTCTTCGACTGTAGTCGAAATTGACCTCAAACCGAAAATTCCCATTTTCGACTGCAATCGAAATTTCGTGACTAAAAAATAGGTGGTTTTCAAATCGCTCTTCTGTTTTTNGCTCCAATACGTCAGAAATTTTGAACACGCATGCGTGAAGCTTTTGTTTTTCGAAATCTGTGAAGAACTCAAATGCGCTTATATAAAAATTTTTAGAAATATCAATTTGAAATCGTTATTAATTTCAAAAATTTTTTTGAAATGGCCGCACAAGATGTGTACACAGCTGAGCAAGCGATTGACCTGATTTTTGATTCAGACAGCGATGAAGGTGAATTTTTAGATGTGCGAGACTTAGACGTGCCTGTTAGCGATGATGACTTCAAGCGATGATGGGGCTTCAAGCAGTTCTGACGGCAGAGATATTCTTGATGAAGATGAGGCTAGGGCTAGAAATTTGAGGGTAGTCGACGCCTTTTAATGGAAAGATCGCGCTTATAGTTATGGATGGTTGGGTAAATACATTATATAACTGTGTGGAATAGGAATGTTTTATATTTGTTTTTATTTTTTTTGGCTATAATTTATTTTTTTTCGGTTTTTGCTGAATTTATATGTAGCATTTTTCTGTAATTTCTATTATATTATATATATATATTATATTATATTATATTATGAAAAAAAATTCCCAAAAATATAAATTATACATCAAATGAAAGCTTATTCTATAAGCTTTTTTGTTTTTAGAAACATTTTTCTGTATAATTTACAGAAAGTTCCCAAAAATCCACCAGAACGACGTTTACTCAAAAAAAGCAAAAAACCTTGTTACACTGCAAAAGAATCCGGTATTCAAGGGTTTGCACTACAAAAGAATATGGTATCCAGAGGGTTAAAAGCGACGTAATATCAAAGCTATAAATATGACCGATTTTTGCGATGAGATTAAGTCTGGATTGGCAGTTATAGAGGATGGAAGCCTCACTCTTGATCGATGTGTTGAGACTTTTGAGAAAGTTCTTCAGTCTGCTATTGACTGCCATGCTCCTTTTACACGTTTATGGGGTGATCGATCATTTGCTGTTGCGGCTCCACACCTTTGGAATAAACTGCCAATAAATATTCGTTTGTGTCAGTCTACTGCTTTGTTCAAAAAAGCTCTCAAGACGCATCTGCTGTCGGCTGCTTATTCCTTGTCTCCGGTTTGTTTTGCTTGCTTGCTTAATTGTTTTAGTTAGATACTCCCATTACTTGAGCACCTGTGAGTAATGAATAGGCGAACCCCTGTGCCTTAAATTGCCTGTAAACGGTGCGGTGATGGTGTGGTGTTTCTTCTCTTGTAGTTTTAGGTTCATGGTAATTTTTTGATCCTTCCTGTAGTGCCTTGAGCACTACTGCAAGGCACTACTGCAGTGGATTTGTGCGCTTTATAAATCTTATTATTATTATTATTTGATAATGTGGAACATTTACCTGACGTTGTGGCTCGTCCATCTTTGAAGAACTTCTCTGACAAAGTTGGACAATCACCATCAATACAGCTTGTGCATTCGAAATACACAGACTAACTGTAAAAATAAAAGTTAAGAAACATAGATGTGTATGCTAACATGACTACTCTTAAGACACTTGCGGGAACTTATACAGGGAGCATTGGCAGCTATCAAAAGTAAAAGTAGAACTTATTTTTTAAGTTGATCTATATACAGAGAGAGATTTTAATTACAATATGGAGAAGTATCTCAATAGTCTAATTGTGTTTCAAACTCCAGCAGCCCCTATCTGTGTGCTGAACTGTAGAGCAGTGGTGATGCCAGCGGGGGCAGGGGAATTTTCCCCTCCGTCGGACAGGCCTGAACTTGTCAACCGACGAACAAATAGGTCATCGGCTCAAAAATAAAAAAAATAATTTGCCTATCCAAACAACGTTATTTTGATTGCCAATAACAATAATAATATTGTGGTCTACAAGAACATTTTGAAACTAAGCCATAAAAACTCTTCCTGTGAAACTTAGAAAGGAGTTTTTATTCCGGGCCGTTGACCCCTTGGCTTGGACCCTACTGTCGGACCCCTTGTCAGTAAATTTCTGGAGCCACTGCTACCATAGAGATCTCATGGTCCCTGGTTCAATTTCCTTCACTGCTTCATGAGACACCTTTGATCATGGGTAGGCATAAAAATGGGTTAGAGGGCCGAAGTGAATTTTTGCTCTAACACCTTAAATCCTTAATGGAATGCTTTTATATCACAGATGATCAGTTTCGGGCCATTAAAAACAAGGACTTTAAATTACAAGATACAGCAAGGAGTAATATTTTTGTAGACAAAATGCAATAACTACTTCTTGAAAAGTTAGATTTCAGAATTTGAAAAAAATTCAAGGAATGACTGACGATAAACTAAGTAATTATATATAAAAAAAATGTGTAGCAAAAATGTTATGGTCAAAGCTAAACTCACTTTTTGCTTTGTCTTTGGTATCAACAGAATCTATGTAAATTCTGACTTTGACCTGTAGAGCTTCTATGAGAATTCCAAATGCACCTTGAATATCTCCTGCCTTCTCCAGTAAAAATGCTGTTGCATCCGACACCTTGTAGTATCGTACAATCTAGAAGGAATATTTGACATAAGATATTAGGCACAGGTTTTTCTGAGGTGAAAATGTGGCAGCAGTTAAAATGTACACCTTTAAATCCAAGAGACTGAATTTTCTTTTTTTTTTTGGCTACTATGTTATCTTCTGTTTTCCACTAGGCGAACTTAGACAAATTCTCTGTTCCTTGAGTCTACTGAGCTCTGATTAATTGCACATTTTTTTGCTTCGCAAAAATTATACGCCATAAAACTGACGCCGAGTGTAGTAATGGCGACATTATAATATAATAATAAATATTCATAATATACTAATAGATGTAAATAATATAATAAACATAAACAATATAATGATAAACATAAATAAAAGAGTTGTATAATTTTCATATCAATCACTATGGCAGTTTTTATTAATTACAGACCAAGGCATGAATATTCAATAAGTAAATAAATTATTGAAATGGACCTTCAAGGTTTCCTCCAATCGGTAGCCCTCAGCCACCTGCAAGTAGTTGAGTACTGTATTTGTTTCAAATTGACACATCAGTTCAATGTACATTTCAAAAATGTAAGGCTCGATGTGCGCTTGGTCCTTCTGGTTTATCGCTGTGGTCATGTGATCTCGCATCTCAATCAGTCCTTTAAGGAACTCATACTGTGTCCTGGGTTCACTCTGGGGGTCAAATATACCAATTAGGAAAATGTCAACTGATCCAGGCAGGCAGTGGTAAATATATAATTGTGTGTGCACCTGCAACATATTTACAATAATTATTCATACATAATGACTGTCTTCCATATTTAATGAAGTTAAAAACTTTTAGAAGCTGAGGTATTTATGTATAAAAATGTAAAATATGTCAGAAATATAACAATCACACATGCACCTCATTTATAATTACAGAAATTTAACAATGATGGCCAGCCCAAGCACGTTTACATTTGTTTAAACAAGGCTCGAATGTAGGACACCCACATTAAGGTCTTTCCATGGCTGGCCAAACAAACCAGTACATGTACACTTATCAGCTGAAAGCCAACATCTTATTTGCAAATGGAATTATAACAACAACAATGAATTTCTGAAGGGATAGTGGAAGTTAATTATAAGAACAATACAAGCAATTAAATCTTTTCTACTGGAATTGTTTGTTTATTCAGTACCAACATTTCGCATCCAATCCAGGACACATCGTCAAGCCAACTGGTTTTCTGTGGCTGAAGGTCGTTGACCTGTGACGTCAGATGGTATGTCACAGGTGGAACTTGAAAGAAACCTGGACGCGAAATATTGCTACTGAATAAACAAGCAAGTCCAGTAGAAAAGATTTATTTGGTGCCTTGTATTTACATTATACTGATCTGGACAAATAATAATATTCACAAAGGTATAAGAACAATCTTCACACAAATATATGATGGACTATTTAATATAAAAATTGAAACTGTTCTTAGTATAGTTATTCCTGTAATATAGTAAAATGTAGTGTGTTATCAACATTAAACACAAAGAAAAGATTTCCTACCTTGATCATGTTGATGATCTTGTTCACAGAGTCTGAAAAATCTGACAACACCAAACAAGCTGTCTCCTTGCTGTCAATCATAATAAGATCCTACAGACAGAATTTATTAAAATGCTTATTAATCAAAGTTTATTAATTTGAAATTTTATTTCAATGTAGTAAACTAATTGAATTAAATATTAATGTTCTTCAATGGGACCATCAACTCAAGAGTACAAACACAGCAATCATTGATAAAATGTATTAAAATTTATAGATTCACTGGAATTTAATAAGAACTTAAAACTTAAACCTTGTATATGTTAAAAGCTATTTTTAGATTTGAGAAAATCTCATTAAAATATACCTGCAGATGATCAATAACCTCCTTTTTCACAGAGTTCTGCTCGTCCTCAGTATACCTTGTGGAAGATAGAATTCCATGCACGAAGGAGAATACCTCAAGCTGAAATCAATTAAATTTAAGTCAATTTCTATGCCACAAAATTTCTATGACATTTATATTACATTCTCTATGTTACATTGGAATAACTCTTAATACTAAAACACTGGAGTAAAATCTCAATGATACAACATTGGAGTACACTATCATTGCTACACTTTCATTGCTAAAATATTTGAGTACACATTCAATGCTACAACACTATCATACACTCTCATTGCTACAACAATCTCAGTGCTAAAACACATAGTAAACTGTCAATGCCACAATTCAGTAATCTCCAGCTACAACACTGGCGTACACTGTCATTACTTTCAGTTAAATTAATGCTACAGGGTCAAAACCACTAAAAACTGCCAATTCACTATTCAAAAATTTCGAAAAAAAAGTCAAATCAAAATTGTCTTAATAACTCAAAAAATTAATTATGACAATACGTAACCTTGTCAACTTTTATTTTTGTCACCAACATGGAAACAGTTAAGAATCATTCATGAAACCTATGTTACGATGCATTTATAAAATAAAATTCTACTGTAAAATGTAACTAATTCGCATCGCAAATATACTTTCATTGTTGCTCTCCACAATAGTATGCAGATAGTTTTTCTATAATTAAACTTTTTGGGCACTTTTGCATATTTTTATTTAGTAAACTGTATTTTTGTGATGGTAAATTTAAATGTAAATGCATAAATATCACATATACATTTTATATTATTATTATTGCTCACAAGAGACAAAAAATAGGATCTTTCAGTATAAAATAAATATGAATTATCTGCCAACTAATAGTAGATTATTTAAACTGAAGATTATAAACAACGACATGTGTTCCTACTGTCATTCACGTGTTGAAACAATGTTACATCTATTGGTTGAATGTAATATTGCAACAGAATTATGGGATAAGTTTAGCAAATGGTGGGAAAACATATCAAACACAAAGATTAACCTAGACCACAACTCTATATTATTTGGTTTTAATACTGAACACCCTCATCTGCTATTAACTTTATGTATTTTGTTAAATTAAAAAAATAATATTCAGTTACAAATTTGCACAAAGAAAACCTATGTTTCACGTCTTTTTGAATCGCTTAAAATTTAATTATAAAGTTGAAAAAAATATTGCCTTTAAAAGAAATACAATACTTAAGTTCCAGAGAAAATGGGAGCTATTAAAGGATAATTTATAAAGAACTCTCTTAAAAATTGTTTGAAAAACGTTAATCAGCAAATTTTGTGCTTTTGGGTACTGTGTAAAAAAAAAAGAAAATAATAGGAAAAATGTATTTTTTTGTAGTTGTATAATTTTAAATTAAACAACTTATTGTTAGTGATTTAAAGCAATTAGGCTAAATACATAATGTTACCGTAATATCATGATGTATGTATTGAAATTAGTCTTTTTTAAAAAGTTAATATTATTAAGAATTAAGAAATACAGCATTTGTATTTTAGTAAGGAAATTGCCATTCTCTAGTTTAGTTTAGTTTAACTTATTTTAGTTTTGTTTTTCTAATTTTTTAAATACTTATTTTTATATCAAATTGAATCGTCTTGTATTAATTTCAGTTATAATGGTTTTTTTTTTCTCGTTTTTGTAACTGTTAATGTTCATTGTGTCTTGAAATGAATAAAAAAAAAAAAAAAAAAGTAAACATGTTGATGATTATCAGGATAAATGTCCTCCACTACAAATTTGTAGGATGTTTTATTTTTTGATATGGTAGATGTAACTTCATTGTTTATTGATTTCACGAATTCAACACAACTGTGTTACATTACATTGTATTACACTGATGTAATATGTTTCAATAAAGTAATATCATACAAGTTTGAATATTTAATATTTGATTTTAGTTAATTTTACATAGGGCTTAGTAAATACTACAGTAACGTATATTTCGGTAACGTAGGTTTTATTTTAACTTCACGTGTCTTTAAAATATGTTGCAATCACCGAAGCCACCTACAATTTACTACCTGAAGTGCAGATATAATGCTATTACATACACCCAATACCCAACTGCATGACCCGGCAACGCATGTTTCATCAAATGTTGCGACACAATTAAGTCGGGAAATAAATATTCTTAGAAGAATGTGATCATGTTGATTATTTTTTTTCTTGTAGGCAATAAACAAAATTTGCTATATTAACTGATTTTAAAGTGACACACCTCCTTATTTTTAAATTATATTGTAATGTTCCGGATGCAAAGACTGGATCTTCACTATGATTGTAGTGATATGACAAGCAAGATGGTTTACTTTAATAACTAAACTGACTACATCTCTTCCGGTTATAATACAAAGCGTTTATTTACTATTCTACTGCATGATATATACAATATATACAAGTAGGGTTGTGAGACGTAGTGTTTCCTTCAAGGTATCAGAAGGAAGTCTTTCTGGATAACTAATACTTTACTTTTCATACAAGCTTGGGGTGTGGTAGACTTTCTCTGATTGGTTGAAAGATATCCCCTTATCCTAATCATTTGACTATTACATCATTTTGGGGAGTTTCTATTGGTCAGATAATAAAACAACTTTGGGGGTAGAACTTAACTTATATTTAGTAATGATCTGTCTCTCAATTGAGCTTATTTTATAAATCAAATGTAAGGAGTTGACCACTTGGGCTTTTTTGTCATGAATTATCTATTGTCCTGTCAAAGACTTCATATATAATAATTAAGGAGACATTCAACAGGTGCCCATTGAATTAGTGAGGTAATGGGGTAGTGAGGTAAAAGTTCAGTCCAATGGTTTTATTGATTTGGCCTATATTCGTAAGTTATCTTAATACTATATAACAATATATCAATATATTTAAATTTAGTGACTTGCGACATCAATGTATTGTCCCGTTTACAATATTCAATGAACCATATCTCCAAAAGTAATCATACATAAATGCTGAAATTTCAGGGCATTCTAGCTTTACATGTTGTTACCATGTATCAAAAGTGATATTTGTGCAAATTTGTCCGATTGATTGACGCGAGGCCTACAACGCTAGGCCAATATATTTTCAGTACATAAATATAGCGCAACAGGGTAAGGATTTGTAATCTCAGATTATCTTTGTTTTATTTGATATTTTAATTGTACCCACTATCCAAGATATTTGTGACTTCATAGCTAAAAACTAATAACAAATTCAGTTACTGTATTAGAATATATCTCGGTGACAAACAATTGATTTTTTTCTTTAAAGAAAGTTTTATGTTGATTTATTGGTTCAAAAATTTTTATTAATTCTATAGCAAATTAACAACAGATATTAGCAGGGAGCTACAGGAATGGAGAAACTCACTTCTGTTTATTGGTGGCACTTTTTCCAAAGAATGTAACTGGTGTGGTAAATCACTCATTATGAAGGAAAAAATACTGTATCTCTTGTTTTACTATTAATGATCATGTCAATATCATACACACCACGGTTCATGCATTCGGCGTTACTACAACAACTTTCGTTGAATCTACAGTTTCAATGTTGCACCGCATGTTTCAAACTTAACTGAAGTTTGAGTGGGTCCACACCATAGCTGTTCGATAATTTGGCACTGTTGTTAATGAAATTTTTCCCATACAATAATTTCAACATATTATTGGTCAACTGAACACTTTGGTTTACTATTATTATTATTTCAAATGCCCCCTTACTTCATTGTAGCTTTGTCATAATTTTGATTTAAATCAAGTTTGTTTTTAAGTTTGTTAGACATTTTTTTCCCTTTTTTTTTTCTTTTTTGCACTTGATTGTTTATGGTGTTGTTATTATACAATTGATTTTGTCAATGTGCATTTTTTAATTTAGTTTAATAAGTTTTATACTATTGTATTTATGTACCTTTTGTAAGAACACCCAGTGGGTGAAAGAGTTTTATGAATAAATAAAGATTATTATAGACTTGAACAAGCTGGTTTTAGAAGAGGTAGAGGAACAACAGAACAAATATTTAAGTTGAGAAACATCATTGAACAAAGCTTAGAGTGGAATACCTCATTATATATCAATTTCATCGATTTTGAAAAAGCATTCGACAGCATAGACCGAGAAAAACTATGGAAGATCATGGAAAGCTATGGAACTCCAAAAAAGTTCATCAGAATCATAAGCAATTGGTATGATGGTAGCGAAAGTGCCATAATCAGTGAAGGGAAACTGTCAGACTGGTTTAGAGTAGATACAGGTGTTAAGCAGGGATGTGTCATGTCTGGATTCTTGTTTACACTAGCAATAGATTGGGTGATGAGATACACAACCAGAAGAACAAATGGAATAAGATGGACACTACACACCACACTAGAAGATCTCGACTATGCAGATGACATCGCACTGATCTCCAGCACTAAAGAACAACTCCAAATTAAAACAGACAGATTAGGCATTGCAGGAAAAAATATAGGCTTAAGAATAAACAAAAGGAAGACAAAAGTAATGCGAATCAACAACAGAAATGATGAAACAATCAGAGTGGATGATGGTGAACTAGAAGATGTGGACAACTTCACTTACCTTGGTGCAACAATCTCCAAAGAGAGGGGTACTGACAATGATATAAGTAGAAGAATCGCACTTGCACAAACAGCCTTCAAACTACTTGATAAAATTTGGAACTCCAATATTTATAAGAAAAAGACCAAGCTGAAAATCTTTAAATCCAACATTATCTCGGTTCTACTATATAGCGCAGAAACCTGGAAGATTACAAAAGCTGACGAACAGAAGCTCAATATATTTCAAAGAAGATGCCTGAAAAAAATAATGAAGATACGCTGGCCAATGAAAATAACAAATGAAGAGCTGTATCAAATTACTAATACAAATGAGCTAAGTCAAGAAATATACATAAGAGGAGATGGCAATCGATTGGACACCTCCTTCGAAAAGAAAATGGTAACTATGCCAGACATGCTATCATGTGGACCCCAGAAGGCAGGAGCATAAGAGGAAGGTCAAGAACCACCTGGAGAAGAACAACTGAAAAAGAAAAAAATGAATTTGGATGGAGAAGCTGGGGTGAAGCTTCAGCAGTGGCCAGAGACAGGAAGAAATGGAAAAACATTACTCAACAAAGCCTCAATCTCCACAGTTAGGAGAAAGGAGCGGTAAGGTAAGGTAAGATTATAGACTTGCGCATTTTAGGTCTGTCTCACGCTTAAGCACCAAAATCTCACGCATAACTTTAATATTGCCTATAATAAAAAAAATATGTATAATTTGTAGCTCTCTCACAACATATTTATCATCTACTGTGTTTAAAGTGGAATTGGTTTTGTTATTATACATTCGAACACAAATAAATAGCGCACTACACCAGGGTTAAATTTGGTTGGCTTTCTATTTTAAGTAACACTCTCATTCAATCGAATGGAGCTGCCTACAATGTCGCGGTCCAGGCACATTGCACAGGTTACAGTTTTCTGGCAGAGTAAATCATGTCAGATACAAATTTCTCAGAGAATATTACAATGAAGTTAGAAACAACCAACAAATCAGCACATTTGTTTGATCTGTCTTCAGAAATGTTTAAAACAGCCAAATTGACAACATGGATAAAAGAGCACGGCTCAAACTATAAATGTTTATTACAGTATTATCATATAACTTTACTTTTTTTAATGGTATCTCATGTATTCTTAAGTAAAAATTTAAATATTTCTTAATAGCTTTTTTTTTTTTTTATCAATCTAGCTGCATCAAACTAGCAGCCACACGTGGCTCATGTCAGTGGGATAGGTTCAATTGTGGACGGCAGAAATATGCATTCAAGTAAAAAGTCTAACAGATTTTCAGTTGTAAAAATACAACCCTAAAGTAGCAAAGAATGCATTCAACAGGTATCTAGGGGACCCCGAACACTTCCCCCTAGGGGAGTGAGTTTTTAGAACAAAAGTCTCAATCCCTGAAAATTAGTCGAACTTGGCATGTATGCTATATTTGGAAATTATTTAAAATGAATATGCCAGAGTGAGTACAGTATCTTTTTGTTGCAGAAACCAGTAAAATCTAATATTTCATGACAAAAATTTCCCCAGTTAGGACAAATAAAAAAAATTACTGTGCCACGCCCGACCAACCCAAAATGTTCGAAATTTTTTTACATCAGAAGATATTTTTTTAATGAGCTAAAAAGGCTGGAATAGACCTATCTTGCGACGGTAGGCAATGCGACAGTGTTATGAGATTGTTTTGCTTTTCAATATAGATTTTAAAATGGTCTTTGTTGTATTTTTGTGTATTTTTTACTTTTTGGTGAAAAAAAAAATTAAATTAAAAAAAAAAAACATTTCCTACTGACCTACCCATATTTTGGATTTGTCCAAAATGTGGCCAACACAAGAATATTTTTTATATTGGCCTTATCGTAGCTCCCATGACAAGTCTGAGGCCTATAACCGAGTTGCTACAAAAATTCAAACTCTCTGAATTAACAATTTTCTCAATTACAAACAATGTTTGGAAAGTAGGGTATGTAATTGTTTGATGTCACTGTAATATCAATGTTAAAAAAAATATTAAATTTTGTTGCTACCTTACCTTGCGAGATGGATCTTGAAGATGACATAGGAAAATCTTACTATACTGTGAAGTTATCTGGTATAAAAGCTCACAGACTTGAAAACTTTTAATAAAAGATAAAAATGTGAGGTGTCACCACGAAATGAGAGGCATCGTTGGTGAAATCATATTGAGATATTCACCAAAACAGGCCAAAGTCAACATTTTTAAAAATTTTGATTTTAATGTTTTTGAATAACTTGATACTTATATTTCTTGCCAAAACAGTGTTCTCTGCACATATTCTGTAATTCTAGTCATATTATTTGTACAGGTTAGTTTATCTTTGAGGCTGATTTTCTCAAAACGTGGC
The DNA here is from genome assembly GCF_011630105.1 of Anneissia japonica. Lineage (NCBI taxonomy): Eukaryota > Metazoa > Echinodermata > Crinoidea > Comatulida > Comatulidae > Anneissia > Anneissia japonica. Next base: position 378,889 of record NW_022696924.1, read on the forward strand.
TCTTATACACCTAAAGTATAAATGCTAACATCTCTGGATTTACTTATAGTAGGGAAGCCATTCAAAGACCAAATGAAAGTTTATAATGTGATTTACCCAAATATAACACAATTTTTGAATTTCTAACCATGAGACTCATTTTGTGGTGAGATCTCACATATAGAATCCTGGTTAAAAATAAAATTAAATGATAAACATTTTTCTAAATGTGGCTCTCACAGCCTAATGCCAAATTAATTTTGAGCACATTTCTTTTTGTAGAAATTCTGAGTTCTCAGATTCTTAATTAGTTTGGAGAGTACTGTACATGTAGCCATAATTAAATTTATACATGTAGTGGCTATTTAAATATACAGTATTTACAACTATAATAACAGAAGTAACAAATGGTAAAATATGAGATACTTACAATTGTGCTTTCTCAGCTAGTACTAACAGCTTAGCATTGTCCACTTGTTGTAAGCCACCAGCATTGAGAAGTTCTAGCAAAGCCTGCTGTCTTTCAGCATGATGGACACTGGTCTCAACACTGCACAAGAACTCCAGAACCTAAAAATTAAAATTATCTGCATGATTTAACAATTGAGGTGCTGTGAAATGAATTAAGTAGACAACTTGCACATCTACATAGTTGATATCAAAATAAATAGGATTTCAAACAGTATAATACCATGGAATCAAGACTAAGATGGTGCAATTTGTTAATGAGCAGTTGGTGATTCACAGGGTCAAATGCTTTTTCAGGTCAACAAATACAGCAGCAGTTACTCTACCTTCATTAAAATTACTTGAAGTATAGTCAAAACAACAAAGGAGTTATTGCTGTGGAATAGTATAATGAAATCCTTATTGAGCATTGTTTAATAATTTGTTAATGTTATTCATAATAAACCATATAAACAGCCCTTTCAATGATTTTAATAAGTAATGGCAATACAAAAATTGGTCTATAATTATTTGTGTCAGCAAAATCCCCTCCTTTAAATATCGATCAGCCTGGTTCATGTCAAACTTATGTCTAGATAACAGATCCATTTATCTACACCAGTTCGACATGAATCAGTCAATTATGTCAGCTTAAGTCTCCTATCGTTAGGCTACTTAACTTCACTAGATTAACGGTAAATTAACCTGCTTAACGGTAAAGTCGACTCAGATTACAAGGACACGATTACGTGTATCTAAGCCGGCATTGTTGCTGTGCCATCGTTATTACCATCCTCTGGCTGGAAAAAACATACTCCAACAATGCTAACAGCAGCAGCAAAGTAATCTCATCAGCCTGGTTTTCAGACATTATTTGTAATATTATGGGGTAAAACATCCATTTTACGAATAGTTGATTTGAGGAATGACCTGCATCGACCAAGTAATAACATCAAAAAAGTCTGTTTGCGTACGTTTTTCAAAGTGATAATGTATATTTTTCTTAATGAAATCAGATTTGTTGTACTGTATTTTATAAACAACACAATTCAGCAATCTATAAACTAGAAAGAACATGATAGAAAGTTTCATAAAATATACAAATGTTTTAATACAACAGGAACATGGAGCTATAAGAGATAATTATAATTATATTTATTGGCATGTTATAAAATCAATAATAATTGGATGACAAAACAGTCAGTATATAATATTTAAAATCAAAATGAAATATAAGAATTGAATATACTAGCCTGCTCAAACAGTAGTCTATTAACTACTATTGTATTTTCATGCTTTGCCATTTGTCTTGCAAGGAATGTAAATAAAAAGCCAACTTGAGTAGGCTGGAAAAGAAAGAAGATGAAGATAATCTACATTATTATATATTATTTAATATAAGTAACTATCATTAAAATTGTATTAAAATATCTAATATAAACATGAAATGAAATAGAAATGCAAGACTGTAGAAGAAATCAAAACAAATCAAATCAAAATTAACAGTTCATGGTGAGTGAAAATAAGGTAATCAAAGTAGGCATTTAGTCAATGGAACCCTGACATATTATGGACGAAAAATGATTTATAAATTTGTTTTATATGTGGATTGCTGGTTCTGTTGGACTTCTTGTAATTGCTTAGTTAAAGGATTGTTTACAAATTTATAATAAATTACGTTTTTTTTTTTTCTTACTACTGTTTACTGTTATTTTAGGATACATTAATTTTATTAAAACAGAATTACTCTGCAAATTGCATACAGTACATAGTGAAGCATTTTAAAGTATATCATATATATGAATTTCATATTGATGTTTACAATTTAAATTTTCAATTCAATATTCAATTCAATTACAGTGTTTTACTCACATCAAATCCCGTACTCTCTACCATAATTTGCAATAAAATATCAACAATTTTCTGCCTGGATTGAACTCCATATGGAATACTAAATAGCAAAATAAAATACAGTAGCAGTGTTAGTTTATGAAGTGTGTGTGTGTGTGTGTGTGTGTGGGTGTGGGGGTGTGTGTGTTTGTGTGTGTGTGTGTGGGGGGTAGTGTTTGTGTGCAGGTGTATGCGTGCGTGCGTGCACGCATGTATGTATCATGAATAATGCCACCAAAATTTTGATTAAGTAAAAACACCACAAGGTATTTAATAATACAAACAACTCTCTTTAATCGTGAACCTGATCGCGGGCTCAATAGTGAGCCCGATGTAGCAAACATGTTTCAAGAATACAACTCTCATCATCAGTGCGAACATAACAAATTTTGCCAGAGCTTATATGGATTAGAGCAGTGGCATATCTAGAAGTCTTGAAATGGAGGTGCTGATAGGGGTGGGGGGGGGGTG
>NW_022696924.1:381681-393470 GCF_011630105.1 Anneissia japonica
ATGTGTTAATTTATGCGAGTCAAGTGAAAATAATGAATAATAAAACTGTAACAAATAATGAGACACGACCCATTGTCTATATTTGAACACTTCTCATTGGGTAACAAAGTCGTAATTTTTCATTTTTGTCAAAAAGTGCCTATAGTGTGGTGAATTATGGTTTAGGTTTTTTTAATAAAGTTTCAAAAATTTCTATGTATAAATGTAGTTGATTACCAAAGGTTACAATTTTTATTTTGAAGACTGCATGGTCTAGGAAGTGTACATTTTTTTATAGGGCAAGTTTCCAAGGGCGGGTTTTCTAGGGGCGAGTTGACTGCCAAAGAGTGTTGCGAAAGTGCGAGCCAGCGTGTTATTTGATCACAAGTGCAAGACATATCACAAGTGTGAGCCAGCAAGCCATGACGTCACGACAATAGTTAGCCAGTTGTGCGAGGTATCGACTAAGATTTGTGGAGTAGAATTCAAAAAACAACTATAGGTCTAATAATGAATTATTGTGATGTTAAATAGACAATGTTAGCTATCAAAGAGCGACATTGTTTTTCATTGGGACCTTCGTCTTCAAGGCTAGGTCTATACCATCCTAGCTAGTCTAGGCCTATAGTAGGATAAGGCTAGCGCGACATGCGGACGTTGGTACGAGTAGGTTAGTCTACAAACGTCGCCTAAAGTAATTGATTTTACCCGACAGAACGAAAGAAGGAAACTCCGCTTTTCAGTCGTCTTAGGCACAGAACGAAAGAAGGAAACTCCGCTTTTCAGTCGTCTTAGGCACTCATTTTTTGACAAACAATGACCTTTCAGAGGTCAAATTGCTGTCAAGAATATGAATTGGCTGCTTCGCAGCAAAAATTAGTGGCAAAACGGGGTAGGAGCCCTTCCCAGTGATGTCCCTCTCCCCTACTGGATTTTCCCCTATTGCTTTGGGCTACCCTCTTGTAAGCGAAAGTACAGAAATATACAGTAGCTACAGTACATTGTATTATACGATACATAATAAATAATATATAATATATTAATATACACAATATATAATGTATAAATGCAAAAGATAATAATACAGTGCTCAAATATATATGTTCATAATGACATCATGTTCCTATATATTTGAGCATTGTATTATTATCTATCTGACTTGTACATTATTTGTGTTTCCAGTGTTAAGCAGCAACTTGATTTGAATATTACTTCCTATGATTTACCAGCTACTACCTACTATTACGTAGCTTAAAAATTTGCTCTACTACATGTGAGCCCTCAAGATTGAAGGGAGAAAGATTATAGTGTGAATTCTGTGAAAAATAAGTGTAGCCTAGAGTGGCAGCTCCAGCTAAATGGGGGAAGGAGGGTGCAACGCTTTACATGTTTTTAAAAATGCTTGACTTTACGTACACATTTACAGAGGATCATACCGTTGTAAATCAATGAAATAGTGTCTAATTTTGTTACTTTCTGTATGAAATCAATATAATTATTTGAAAAAGAATTTCATGGCATATTATTTAAACTCATGCTAATTTGGAGGGAGAATGTTCCTTCCAACATCCTTATTGTCAAGGTCACATAACTGTTAAGAAAATTGTTCATTGAGGGGTTTTACATCGGTATATGTATTCACACACGAAATACACACCCACCAATATAACACCATATAACTTACTCTTGCACTTTGAATTCTGGCTCTTCAAATGCCAAAGCCAGGACATTCAGAAACTCTCTAGTGTCAAATCCAAGCAATGTTCTAAGATGTGGGTACACAGGCTCATCCGGCGGCTGCTCTTCAGTATGAAGCTGTGTCAAACATTTCCAAACCTATAGGCAGACATACATTTTTTACTGTTTTCCAACTTAAATTGATTAAACATTTATGGCTGTGTTTCTCCAATAATTTCTATGATTATTTATTTAAAATCCCTTCAAATATTTTATTCCACCTTGCAAAATTATGGACAATGAAATGCGCTTAACATCAAAACATCCTTTTTGTTGAGTTAGCATGTGACCAATTTTTTTGCGCGAGATAGATATGCATAGGCCAAGAACGAAATCGTTTTAATAGTACTACTTCACTCTGGAAAATGTACTATCACAATGATGTTTTATTTACTTCTATGGGGATTGAGAAGAAGACTAAAAAGAATGCTAGCTTTGTTTAGAGTGCTTTACGGTACAATACACAATAGGTAGGGATGGACCTAGGCCCAGCCAGGCAATGTCTATGTTACGGTAAGCGCAGCCGTTTTGAGGCTTTTTAAAAATATTTCAGATGCACGAAAATTTACAAACTATTTTTTATGATGTGTTTGATACTAGCCTAGCCTAGGCCTCTAGGCTTACTAACTACTAGTTGCCTTAGAAACTAACTACCCAAAAGAATTGTTTGCATGACCCTGATATGATATCAGTCAAATTTTATCTAATTTTGCATTAGGAGCTTTTATCGATAAATTATCTGATTCTCATGCAAAAAATTATTGGAAACTTTGGGCCCCGTTTCCACAGCGAAAAATAATGAAATGGCTGCTTTCCAATAATTTATCGGGTAATAAGTGCTGCAGAAACACTGCCTACATGTTCCAACTGCACACATTCCTAAATAAAGAGGATGCAATGACGAAAAACAAAACCATCAGACTAGACATTCTGCCTAGTTCAGAAACAAGAAACCTCTACGGACCACTGTGACAATGTTGGGGACTTATACTTGGGTTTTGGGCATGAGAACTACTTCAATGTAATGAAGAAATCACAGGTGAAATGAATTAGATAATACTTACTCCATCTTTAACTTGATTAACCAGAAAATGTGGAATATCACCTAATGGATAAGCTCTTCCAGCTAGACAACAACTGAAACATACATGAAATCACAGAGAAAAAAATTGGTGACAACACAGACAACTAAATTCCCTGGACAAATAATAATGAAGGACTAAACTGTCAATAAATTGTATTTGTTTATATATAAAAAGGGGAGATTAAATAAAATAGAGACTAAGTATCATTTTTGTAAGATTCTTACCTTATGTACACTAAAAGTTTATTTCCAAGTCTTACTTGTTGATCTATATAAAAAAATTATACAAATAACATTAATTAATGAGTGCCTTAATGTTGGATAAAAGTATACTGTGACAATGATATATAAACTAATCCTGTGCCAGAGCTGGTGATATTGTTAGTTATTATAAATTACAATGTGTTAAATACAGTACTGTACAGGTGCACCTGCGGTGCCCGACGGACCACCACCCTCAGCAGTAGCGGGGACCCACCAGCCCACGTTGGCCCTGGCGACCACCATGATAGGCAGAGTCCAAACCGGAAGCAGGCTGATGCACCGGGGCCACAGCGCTGTCGGGACATTCGTAAGAGGAGGAGGGGGAGGCGCTACAGGGTGTGCAGGAGGAGGTTGGTAGGCCCTTGGGTAACGGTGAACCGCTGGAGGACATGAGGAAGCCGCACACCCGGACCTGGAATGAACGCTAGCCCGGTCAGCGGCCCTGGGAACACGAGCGTACGTGTGCTGGTTAACCTCAAGCTCTTGGGCCCAAACATCAACATGGGCGCCAAGGGCACCGAAAAACAAATCCTCGGCTCCGTAGAATAGGCAGCTGAATAAGCGGTCAAAATGGCCCTGTGAGATAGAGGTACCCTAAAGGACATTAGTACGATGAGCCGAACCCGCTGAAAGAGCAATCGTCGCAAACTGGTCTGCGACCAAACCAATGCACTCGTGCATCAACGATATAGCATCTGGCACAAGAACAGGACTAGAAAGGAAGAAGAGCAAATAACCAGATGCATTGACAGCATGCATGCCTTCACGAAATAGACTACAATGTGTGCGGACCTAGAAAAAAAAATTAGGTACACTGTAGGTCCTATGTGTGTACGTTAAAACTGATTGTACTTCGCTAATTTTGCAATAGCGTACTTCTAAATTTGCTTAAAATGGTTTTTGATTTAAATTAACCTTGGGTAAGGTTTTTTATATTTATAGTGCTCTTGGTTAGCAGTTTTAAAGGTGATTATTATGCAAGATGTTTTGTTAATATTATTAGGCCCTATAAAACAAATTAATTTATAACCCTTGCGTGCACGTCTTCTATGGCATTAGAAAAAAATATTTTGGGGAGAAAAAAAATGTTTTAATTATTTCCTTTTTTATAGTAGGCCCTAAATTGCTACTAGATATTGTTTGTATTATCTGAATCAGGTTTTTCATGATAAAAATATTATATAATTATATGGTTTGATTTATTTCACATTTTTATACATTTCAGTATTTACACAAATACAATACTTACGAATATTATTCCATTGTATAAATTTATCAACCTACTCCTCAATAATTCCCTGATCGCAAACCCTGGCGAAAATTGTCTAGACTTCTAAGGGCTTAGGCTTGCTAGCCCTGTATTTGTAATTATACTCACTACAGTTCTGTACTAGGATTCCTACATTTTCTACCTCATTCAAGCAGTGGTTTGGGCTGTTTAAATAATTATTTTCATATTACATTCATTCATAGTGTTTTAAACACTTCACCCAAACAATAAAAAAACAATTATGAACATCGTCAGAACACACATGGTTTAGAAACTCGCTAATATTGACGATACTGCTTATGCACTTTTATGATTGCAGAATGAAAACTTGTGAAATCAATGTGTGATTGATATAAAAATAAGAGCTTTCTTGAAGCTGTAATACTTTTTTTAGGGAACCAGTCCATTCGAGCGGATGCCACTTCGAACGAATGCCAGTTCAAGCGGATTCGAGTGGAATTTATCTACGCGGATGCTAGTTCGAGCGGAGAAAAGATTTCCTTGTAGTGCGAACAACAGCCTGTGCAAGTTATGTACGAATTACTTTAAAATTTCCTATTTTGAGCTAACAATTTGCATTCGGCCGAGGCTCAGGCTTTGCCTGGGAGCCACCCAAAAAAAAAAATCAATTGCAAGTAGTTAAAAATCAACTAAAATCACCTTATTTTGTGAGTTAGCATCTCTCAACTAATCATCGAGCCCTCCCCTACTTTACCTTCGCACCCCCAATCAGCACCCCCATTTCAAGACCTCTAGATATGCTACTGGAGCCAGGGGAAAAGCCTATAGCCTTACGTATTAAAAAAGTTGTATTTAATTTATTTATAAGGTTAACAATTTACTATTAAACATACTTACGTTCATAAAAATAATGTTTAGTCATTGTTATTCTTTCCACATTACTAAGTTACTGTGCTGTTGATAGTCTGTCACAGGGGCTACAGGATCCAGAATTTTTCAAACGGCGGGGTGGGGGCACAACAGTTTCAGAATAGTTAAGTGAGTAGCACATAACATTAATATGCATTGACATTTTAAAAATTTAGTGGCAAGACGAGGGGGGAACGTGCCTACCCGTGTCCCCTACACTGGATCCGTCCCTGTGTCACACTACTACACCAATGATTTGTGCAAAAATAATTTAAATTTCTATGGTGAATAAAAATTACAATTACAGTTACTCCCATTTACGAATATAGACCTAAATCGTAAATCTACAAATACTGTTACAACACTATATAATTCAACTAACTGGAGACAAAAACCGTGAATTCTGTGTGCGAAATTCTATAGTTTTAAAATATAGGGACTAAGTGCTTTCTAGCGGCCATCTTTTAGTCGGATTTGCCAAGACTGTGATTCAAACATGGAATAATTATCAAAAAGTACCAAAAACATTTCACAACTTTAGTGCACAGAGCATTTTTTGCATTTAAAACAAACAAATACAAAAATAGGACGACGATAAATTCGCTCTTGTTGTAGTTCGCACTAAATGTATCCGCTCGAACTGGCATCCGCTCAAACTGACATCCGCTCAAACTGACTGGCATCCCTTATTTACTGTGATTTATCAGTAAAAAGGCATACGTCACATGCCAAAACTGCCGATGCTTGAACTGTGCATCACATGGTATTTCTCGTCCTGTCCTGTTTAGAAGCAACCAGACGCATGATGTTGCATGCTTTGTTTAGTCCCGTATGTAGTGTAGTAGGAAACCTTGCTGGCGCTGGGGTTGGCATAAAAGCGGTCGAAGGGTCAAAGGGAATTTTTTATTTAACACCGAGTCCCACACCCAAACTTTTATGTTTCCAGTGTGCTTCTGAAAACCTCCAATTACTGCTTTTACACCAGTTTATTTTCAGTTTTGATGTTACTTCTTACATATGATCGGTGTCGGGTCGTAAGAAACAATGTTTTTTCCAGCCAATGTTGCTTGGCAGGCCGCACACACAGGTTCTAAATTCATTTTCACGGGCCACAAAAGAATTGCGGTCGGGCCGCACTTTGCCCACCTGTGCCCTGGTAGGATTAAGTATGGTAGTTGTGGCTTTAAGCTTAGAATATCGGCTTTTATGAGACATCATCATAGTAATAGGATGATTGATTGAATAACAAATAAATATGCTCACTAAGCATTATTAAATTTGAATAAATTTAACTAAAATTATTGTGATAACCCACATGCTCGAAAATTTGAGACAGTAAATATCGGCAGTCTACACGAGAAATTGTGATTTCCTTTGATACAACATTAAATACTAATGCTTGGCTGTATGCCTGCGAACAAAGAGCGGCCTACAAACCGTACTGTATGGAAAACCGAACATCGTATACTAGGCCTATTACATTTCTAAATGTTTGGCTGCCAGCAAAAAACGGGCATCTGCCGCAGCTCTCCATCAAACGTGTACCGCAAATCTGGCGGTTTTTTGGAATACATACCTAGAGGCCAATTGTGTTGCAAGGAAGCAATACAGAGACAGGACTGACTCGACTCTCATAATAGGAATTCATGGATGATCTTATTTATGAGAAAATTTTGCACGTAACCTCAAGCAATCATGTTTAGCAAATATTTTTTGGATTGTTTTTATCACCTACATCTTTATTATTCATCAAACATTACCAGCGGTTAAACGTCACACCAGACAGCACGTACATGTGAAATTTCAGCTTTCTACAATTTTACCACTAGTTTATGTGTTTACAAAGTCAACCTCATTTTTTTTTATGCAGACTATGCCTAGGTTTATATTGTTGATAACAATATAAACAAAAAGAGGAAGTAAAAACTGTTATCTAATCATTAATTTGAAGAGCAGAAAAATACAAGCACCTGTCACAGTTTCCCCTCCCCAAACTACTTCTAATTTTGACTGTCAAACACTACTAAATTCATTTCATTTTTTAGGTCATGTTATGTTATTCTTTGTTCATTATTAATACTGTTATTTTATATGTGGGTCAAACTTCTTTAAACTTAACTGACCACCATCCACACACTAATTTTTTATTTCTATTTAACCTTCTAACTTAAGAATTGCATATATATATATTATTGCTAAAAACTTGTTTCGTATGGACAAGTGCCAAATACTGGCCACACTTGTCAGATTACATCAGTTGTCATTTTCATTTTCATTTTTCATTCATTTATTTGACATCAACGGTCCAGGGGTTGCATCAGCAACAATGCGCCATAACACGAATGTGTCTGCAACCCCTGTACAAACAACAGATTACACAGTTAAAATTCAGATATTTACAAATTCAATAAAAAAAAACAATTCAAAGACCAACAATTTGAAAGGTCCAGTAAAATAGAAGTAAATAAAATGCAAGATTCAAAAAGGAAAAAAAAATATGCAATTGAAAAGGGATGGGTTTATGGAAGTGAAATATAATTAAAATGAAATTGCACAGAATCAGGGAGTTGCAATTTATACAAAACCTATGTATTATCAAGAAGGTGTTTTCTTAACTTAAATAAATATAATTTAAGAGGGTGAACAAAAGCATAATCTTTATTTAAAGGAGGAATTGATGACCAAACAACAGGAAAATTATGGATTGGAGTATATTTTAAAGCATCAGTACGAGCAAAATGATGAATAAACGCGAGTGATTCGGTGTGACGCGGGTTGACTTGAATGTTGTTGGAAACACTGTTACAGGAAGCAACCTTATATAAACATCGAAAAATAAATGAAATTAAAATCATTAATCGTCTATCACGTAAAGATAACCAACCAAGTGTAATTAAACGTTCGTCATATGATGTTGGCCCACAGTGGGGTCTAAGAATTCTCCTACAGTAGATACCCTTCTGTGAACTTTTTTGATCCAGTCTATGTTACTTATACATAATTAGCAAGAATACCTGTGAGTTGTTTTCCAGCTTGTACAGCAATGTTCAGTTTCTTCAGCAGGTCCTCCAATGGTGTTGTGTAATCTTGCATCCCTTTATTGTACACATAGATGATAGCATCATACAAACCATGTGACCAGCATAGACTCACTACCTAAAATCAATACAACACCAACATCATTTTGTGAATGCCATCATAATTTGATGTATGGATGTACTATCATGGTCATCATCTGAACTATATTATCCAGTACTAGGACAGATTACTTTACTGTATTAGCAGTGTTCTCCTAATTAAAACAACATTAAATATTTTTCCATATAAAGTCCTGCATGAGGTGTTAGCCATTTAGGATGATACAGTAGCCCTAGACTGGAATTACTGTATGTTCATTTGTTAATAAAAGGCCAGCTATGGCAAATAGGCATAATCAGTAGTTAGTAGAAATAATTGGGATGATCTGTAGTAAATTCCATACTAGCTTCAAACCTGGTGCATATCTTTATTTCATTTGTTTTTATTCATTGCATCCAACAGCATGAAACACCAATAACAGGATGGAAATAACATTTAAATACAACATATTATAATATAAATCTAAATGGATATAAAAGTAATATGAAGAAAAAAACCAAATAAATAAAACCAAAACCGGCAATAAATATTAAATAAGGACAATAATAGCACACTTAAATTGGTTGAAACTACAATAAAAAATATCAAGACTATCGTTTTCAGAACGACAATAATTGTAAGCTTAAGAAAGACGACAGAAGTCATTTACTGGAACATTAAAATTAAACATAGAGACAATATTAACATTCAAATGTAAATTAAGACATTTATAAACAAGTGTAAGCCTTGTCTTGCTCTCCTTGATTTTGGAGAGGTATTAGGTAAGGAACCAAGCCAACTGGCTGCTAGACTGATGAAGCATAACCATTTGTTATGAGTCCATTCTATTTTAAATGATTGGAAAGAAGAAACTTATTTATAAATAACTATAAGAAAGATATAATACACTCTTGCTTGCAGTTTTGAAACATCAGCCCAAGCATACTTTTGGCTGCATACCTGGCGTATAGCTACATACCTGGTGTGAATCCATACTAGCTACATACCTGGTGTATATCCAGACTAGCTACATCCATATGTACAATGCAAGCCTCTACGTTCTGCACCATTCCCTTCATTTGATAGTGGTCTACAAAATCCTTCATTACAGCAGGTGTAATGGAAGTCAGGCGGTCATTTAGAATGTATGGTTCTAAACACTCTAGGAAAACACCATTTGCTGTTATGTCTTGATTGAAACGCTCATAGATTGGTCCAAATAAAATATCACTATAAATTAAATAATTAATAATAATAATTCAGTTTTCAGTATATTCAAAATTACAGTTTACTTATGATAAAAATAACTGTTTCAATATTTAATGTGTATAGTCAAATGCTATTTAAAATTTCTACCTTTTGTACTACAGTTCCTAACACAAACTGCAAGTTGTTTAGAACACTGAAATTCAATTTGATATCATGATGTACTTTTATATTAATTTACCTCCATATAATAAAAGAATTAACTTACATTTTGCCAAGTTTAAGGCAATGCTCAACACAAACGGGTACAACAGCCTGGAACAGTAATAATTTACTTTTAAGTAAAGCAGGTATGTAGTGGGCATGTAAGAGCTTGCTTCAATAACTATGATTGTTATTATTTTATTATTAGGATTTATACAGCACACATATCTATTTCTGCTCAAGGCAACATTCCCTTAGTCACTGGATACAAATTCAAACATACACAACATGCAGCCTCATCTACTACCTGAGGAGTATTTATATTTATGCATGTACAGTAATTTAGCACTACCAATTTTATTCCAATCATTCACCTCCTACCACAAACCCATTTTATTTGTTACTATTGAAAGCCCAATACCATGCTGCACCAGTAGTATGCTTAATTTGCTGTATTCATTTTATAACGCATTGTTCCCTACATTATCATGGCTTTGCTTTCCTACCTTAAAAAATGGATAAGACTATTAAAGCATACACAAGAAATAAAATAATATAAATGAGGTGGACAAAACTGTACCGACTAACAAACTTTATCATAACCACAAGTTTGACGTGAACCAGGCTAAGTGTTGTCCAACCAAGAACAGTACTGCTTGTAAATAAACATTGTCAGAGTATACAGTTCGTGATCAGTCATAATCAACCATGAAAAACCATGTTCAAACAGGATCAACAATAGTCAACCATAATCAATCATAATCAAATCATAATCACCCATGCTGAGCCATGAACAAATCAATTAAGCATAATAAAGCATGATCCAGTTAATGACACATCCAGTACATGATGATCAGCCATGATTTATTTTAGTTTATTTACCTAATTTATATTGCAAAGGTTCTTAACAATGTAAAAATACTGTACATATTTACAAGTTAAAATTGATATAACATTACAAAATAATACATTAATAAAATATAAATTTATTACAACGTTAAGGAAGATGAAATTAACTGAATTAAATGTTTAAGATGAAATAATAGAAACATAAAAACAAGCTATATTATTATATTTATTGTATTATATATATGATGATTATTAAGAGGTCACGCCACGCATTGCTATGTACATGTACATTAATTAGTATACCAGTCTCGCCATATACTAATTTGAGTAAGACCAAAAGTTTGTGAAGATAGCACAATTCTTTTTAAGGTGGCTTACCATTATGTGCATTTTTTGAGTTCTATTTATAAAAAAATTATTCTACACTACAACAAAATACAAAATATTGGATAAGGACTTGTTACGCTACAAAAGCAACATACGTTAGGATTCACTATTCTTAGCAGTATTCAATATTTGCATTAGGATATTAATCTTGTATATATGAGGCTTGCCATGCCAAAAGCAGTATCAGTGACTTTTTAATATATTCATTTTCTCCACATTATAAACTTTAAAATGAGGGTTCATTTACTGAAGTTGATTTACTATTATCAGTCATGAATAAAAGTATTACGGCTTCTATCTACTAAAGTGTACTGCCACATTCTTATGCTAATTTACTCAATTTAACAATTAGCAAGCCTCAAATATGCAGTATGCGGCATTAGTATTTGGCCGACTGGTCTTGACAGACTGATTATCTAAACATTACTTCTGCAGCAGATCCAGAGGAGGTGATTGTCAGCAACATCCGGACCACCCCATACTATCTTAATTTGTTTTTTGGCAGGCAAAACAATTATAGAGATGTAGACAGCAGTTTTTTCTTTTTTGTCCTTTGTGGGGTGGGAGTTCATTTTTAAGAATAATTTTCTCTTATTCATGGGAGGGTGACTAGACAAAAGATGGTTGACCATGTCATTTTGTCATTTAAACTTGTCATTCCAAGAGTTTTTTTCTTTCTGGACCCCCTACTGCAAATATCTGGACCCGCCCCAGTACTTAGGGCTCCCGAAAGGCCACCGAAAACGGCCTTTTCACTAGTATATTTAAGATTGCTAGAGCGCACTATTGTAGTTTTAATAGATATTTATTTATTATAAGCTT
>NW_022696924.1:394092-402458 GCF_011630105.1 Anneissia japonica
AAATACAACAATTATGAAGTCATATTACAGTAGATTGATGCCTATAAAATAAGTAATAGAATTCACCAAACTTCATCAAATATCTGTAGCTTAGAGGGCCCATGGCGGACCCCTGGCACCCACCTAGACGCTCGTTTCACTTGCATACTGGATTTATTACCTTATGAAATGGCCCCTCCCCCACTTTCAAAAATGTTCCGCTGCCATTGAACACTACCTTCTATCTTTCCATCATTCTGTTAAATATGAATCAATCAACTACAAGAACTGGAACCAAGATCAACCACAGTCCCAACCATGGTCCAAAACATGATAACCATGATCAACTATGATCAACCTTAATCAGATGTGTATAAGAGACAGATTTAAGTCTCCCTGACACAGGGGTACTCTTAACTTGTTGCCATAGATGCCTGAGCACCTGGCTAGGCCTACAATGTGCAGTGTATTGTTTCAAGATAAAAACTAACTAAAATTACACCTTCCTGGTAAAATCTAGCCTACGGTATGCTACAGTTTAAACTATCAGCGTGTAACTGTATACTTTTAAAGAATTTTTTCTGAGAACTTCAGCACTGCACTGCTGTGCGGGGGATAGGGGGGCTATTGGCCCCTCCACTTTTTCTCCTGGGGGCCCTGGTTCCACCCCTCTCCCCCCCCCCCCCCCACTTTCGTGACTGCACCCAGCACCAGTGACAAACATTGCTATACAATTTCAGTATTATTATTATAATTTGTTGATCATTATTATTATAATTTGTTGGTGCTCAGAGACCTTGTTCATTTTTGCCTCATAAATCGACTTATTATAGATTTTTACAACAACATTACAAGTTCTCTTTTTGAGTTGAGCAACCATTGTGTACAATATTGATTGACGAAAAGTTTCCTTGAAACATATATCCTTGAGCATGAAGAAAACAATGGAATCGCTCGCCTGCATTGCGTAAATTATGTATTTAGGCACAGGGAAGAGACAGGCACTATTTATAGTGCAACGCTCTAGTTCTGTTTATGTAAACGATGAAGATGGAAGTGTACCTGATTGGCTTACAGTATACGATCAAATTAGCCTAATAATATTACGTATATATAACCACATTTAATTTCCATCTAATTTAACAAAAGTAATAAGATACTTAATGAGGCCATTTATTAAAAAAAAGTTCTACAGAAAAAAAGTTCTTCTAAAGTTTTAACTACAAAATTTATACATTGTAATTAATGTATTATAGGTTGTAAAAAATGTAGTGAAAACCTTTTCGTTACAAAGTAGTCTTTGTAAAACAAAGTGTTTATTCAAATGTTATATTAAACAGCGGCGGAGCCCAGCCGGCACGGGCCCCTACCCTCCTAAATTTTTCAAAATTATTGAAAAAAGATGGAGTAAACAGAAAATTATTTTCAAATTTTTATATGTTGTAAAAACTGTAGTGAAAAAACTTTTTGATTAACATTACGAATTAGTCTTTTGACACACAATGACAGGTCAAATGTTATATTAAGCAGTGGCGGAGCATAACTGGCACAGGCCCCCACCCTCCTAGATTTTTAAAAATTATTAAAAAAGAAGGAGAAAACAAGAAATTATATTCAAATTTAAATCTGAAAGTGCTATTTCCGGTCATCTAGAGGTGTCATAATCATATTTTTTTCTTTCCTCAACCCCAACTATGATGGGGCTGAGGTGGGTGACCCTCTATCTGGGCAGTCCCTACTTAGGCCACTCTCTTTCGACTTCCCGGACCTGCCACTGTTGAATTACCATTTGCGGGCTACTAGAAGGGTAATATTTTCATTGGGGAATATCATATCAAGGATACCCCTCACATGATGAATAATTCATGGTTATCGTGGAAGCAAACTCGACTTCGGAAAATGTAACAATTCGGAAAATACAACAATTATGAAGTCATATTACAGTAGATTGATGCCTATAAAATAAGTAATAGAATTCACCAAACTTCATCAAATATCTGTAGCTTAGAGGGCCCATGGCGGACCCCTGGCACCCACCTAGACGCTCGTTTCACTTGCATACTGGATTTATTACCTTATGAAATGGCCCCTCCCCCACTTTCAAAAACGTTCCGCTGCCATTGAACACTACCCTCTATCTTTCCATCATTCTGTTAAATATGAATCAATCAACTACAAGAACTGGAACCAAGATCAACCACAGTCCCAACCATGGTCCAAAACATGATAACCATGATCAACTATGATCAACCTTAATCATCATCGTTGTCATCATCATCACCATCACCACCACCATAGAAAATGAAAAAAATCGTGTAAAATTTTGAATAATCTATGTGGCTAAAAAAAGAGATTAAAAATCATAAATACTAATAATGTAGAAAATTATGAAACATTACATAACATACCCGATTTTACAAAGGTATATGTAATTTATAGGTGTTCATGGTACTATTGGTTACTAGATTAAAAGAAGAAAAGATACTCACCTGAAAGTGTTCTGTCAGTAAAAATGTTCCTCCGCTCTGAGGGCAGTTCTGAGTCATTGAAATATCAACAAAATTATATAACACATCCATTATCTAGAAACAAAACATTTATACTTAAATTTATACTATTATCTCAATTTCATTTATTAAGTTTTATGTATTGATTCTGATAATTTATACACACATTTTAAATTGACATTTTGAATGAGCCATCACCTTATACTTACCTTGTCCACTAGAATCTGTTTCCGTTTTTGCTTGCCAACCAATCCTTTAAAAATAACCCATTATATATCAGTTTGTTTTCCTTGGTGTTTCATAATTATTATTTTTATTATTTTTTTTTTTTTGAAACTTTTTAATTTTAGCATTGATATTTTATACTTTAAAAAATTGTTTATGCCTTTTAAACCTACCATTTTATGCTATGCAGCACTTTAATTTAACTTGATTACTATTGTTTTTTCTCAAGGACCCCATTGGAAATAAGTCGTTTTTATACCATGGTTTTCAACATCGCATTTTATTGACTTAATTTTTAATGTTTTCAATTTTTTAAAGGATGTTTAAGAAAATTATTGTTATTTGCTATTTCTTGTTGATGTGGTATACTGAATAAAGTCAAATCAAATCAATGAATAAATCAAATCCAACGAAAAACCACCATAAACTCCCCAGTATTTATGGTATGGTTACACAAACATATGTATTAATACCATCATTATAATGATACTATTTTTAACAGCAGCTTGAAATTATGACACCGCTTGATACGACCATCATTATAATGACACTATTTTTAACAGCAGCTTGAAATTATGGAAAGTCGTGATAATAGATGTTACTGATTATGACATAAGAGAAATGCGGAATACTCACCAACTACAGCTTTAGCCTTTCCCTCATAGAATGACATTGCAAGTGCTAGGGCTTCCTGGAATTTATTCTGACGCACCAGAAGATCAATACGCTGACAGATAAAGGAGGAAATTTACATTATTTCAAAATTCAAAAAATTGCATCCCAAAAAAATTAAATTATAGAAAATTTGCCAAAATGGAGAAAAATTAAAAAATGTATTCAAATTTAATTCTGAGAGTTCCATTTCTGGTCATCTAGAGGTGACATAGTCATAACATTTTATATCTCAGTACCAACCATGGTGGGACTGAAGTGTTTTAGACCTCTATCTGTAAAAGTCTCTCTCTGGGACCCTTCTACTTAAAATTTCTGGATCTGCCACCGATTCCAATTGTAAGGTTATCGATTAAAACTTTCTATTTTCAGAAATATTTGGCAAACAAAAAGTAGTTTTAAATGAAGCTTCACTACCCCGGCCCAATGAATGCACAATATAGTAGTATTATCAATTTTATTGCTTGTCTTCTCGGAAACAATTTGCACAAGTCTGGACCACTAAAGATGTTTCTGGTTTTACAGTATGTGCCAAAATGTCTGACATTCCACAGGAATTTTAAAAGAATAGCAAAGGATAACGAAAACAAAATTAAGTCTACCATGTGTAATGTTGAACATCAGCATTTGGTGAGAACTTTATTTTTTTTTTTTTTTGCACAATTAAATCTCCTGCTGATCTGTTTTTTGCTGCCTCACAGCCGCAAAAACACCAAATTATACTTTGTCTTACTGGCTGATAGTTGCTGAAATCACTCAAGTCTGGCAAGCTTAAATAATTTGCTGAGTTAGATGTTGTTAAGTAGTATTGATAATGAGAAAGAGAAAGATTTTAATACAATGAAAGATACTTACATCCTGCCACTGCCTGATTGTCATAACATGAATCGACTGTCAACAAAGTATATATAAACATATGTAATTATATTCATGTATATATGTGAATATTCAAAAACATATAGGCTGTGGGTTGATATCAAAAAACTGCTTTATAAATAAAGTTTCACTAGCTGACCATCCTCTTAGAAGATGAATTTTTATGGAATACAAATTGAAAAAATAAATTGGTAGTTATTTGAGATGTGATCATGCCCTTGTATCATTGATGTATAAATTTATACATGGCAGGGCACCATATATGATTTTAAATGTGTCACACTTCAATAGTTTTCAGATGTAATTGATATTTTCTTTGGTCTTTATTCATTATTTTTTGTAATTTTGTGTTTTAAATTGATTGGACAAACTGTATTTTGTATTAATTGCACACTGATTTTCATATTTTGAGCTACTGGAGTTTGTAAAATGTTTGACCTCTACACTTGTGAATGCATGTAATCTTGATATTCAAATTATAAAATGAAAATAAGATACTGAATTCAATCCATTTTTACTATTTATATTGTATCTGCTAGATTTTCTGTTCATAACTGTTTATTAGTTTCCCACTCTGACTTAATGATCCAAAGACCACGCAAAATAAGCACCTTGAATAGTTTTTTGGATATGTGCGCAATATAAATAAAATAAAAAGAAGAAAAACAAAGATATTTTCCCCTATACCTGGATATTTTCACCATTGAGATATATTTTATTTTCAGCATTTATTCTATTTCATTTCACCCCCAACAACTAAACGCAAATACATTTATACAAACAACAAATACATTTATTAACTACAAATACATTACAAATACATTTATTTATTTATTTTTTATTTAAAAAATATTCATACAGGATACAATTTGGTCCCCTAACTAGATAGTGCCACCATATCTGAATAGTTCTTCCATACTCAGATAATTCCCCATACTGTACTTCAACAGTTCCTCGTACCTGAACAGCCCGGCAAACCTCCACACCAGGATACTTCTCCATGATTGGATATTTCCCAAATTATACCTGGATAATTTACGAGAATATTAGGACAGTTGTATGAACTTGTAATACAGATATGGTCAGCATTTATAACTTATAAGAGAGCCTGCACTCTTTCCCCATTACAAAAATGAGCATTACCTTTGTTCCTAGAAGAATCAGCTGGCCATTAAAAGTGTCTAATGACTGGTAGCATGCCCTCTCTCCTGCTAAAGCCTACAATAAAAACAAAAGCATTGATAATGCAAGATTACTATTATGAAATATAAATACTACATAGCACACTAGAACTCCCTCCAACTCTCACCTCCTACTGACACAAATGCAATGACCAATGCTAACAATTCTTCTTGTAGCTGGGGCTTAAAGTGACTAGTAACAATAAAAATCAGCTCTACTCCTACCTGGTCACTTGCTTCAGTGGAGTATTTTTATCGTTTGCTCTCCCCTATCGTCCATGTGCCTCCCCTCACTATTCCTCCCATTCCCATTACGTCTCAATCCATTCAGTTTAATTCCATAATTCCATTCTATTACCATCCTTCTCCTTATGACTTACCAATGCTTTGCTAACATTGCCTCCTGTGGCTAAGGACTTGAAATGACTACTACCATACACTAGCTGTACATCTACAAGGTCAATGACCTCAAGTTCTTCATCAGATCGCACATCAATTACACGAAGCTTCTCTGACGTATCCACAGTAACCAACGTCCTGGGGTTCAACCACTGAAGAATAAATATACAACAAAAGTGTGAAAACATGTAACTGAATTCCTACAGAAAAACTATTAGCTTCCCATAAAATTTTATAAATCAAATAACATTATAATCCTATAATGTACAGTATTTACTGAATGTTGTCTTTAGATATACTCCAATTATATTTTAATTTACTAAAAAAATCCCCTACTGAATGACAATACAAACTCTAAAGGATTCCTGTGTAAAATGTTTGGCCTTTCTGTCAAAAAAAAACTTTAGTCAATTCCTATATAAGACTCCTATAATATAGTATTTGACAAACCTACTAATTACAAATTAAATTAAGCATATTTCTAAAACTACATACCTTAAAGTTGAGGAGAACATATGGTGCAGTCATTTGCTGCAAAAGACCAAATTTGACTGTACCATCAGTCTGATACAAGAGCTGCAGAGCAATAATAAACCACTTACTATGAAATTATTCTTATTGATGAATACAGATGATAATCATAGAGGTATAGAATAAAAAGAACTTTTGCTATAGAGTACTACAGTGTTACGTCACAATATCACGTAATACTAATCCATTGCTATTGTTGCAAAAAGCATTCAACTGGACGCAATTTTCTTTGATCCCAATTTCAAAAGTAATTATTAAGATGTTGTATCTTTATATTTTTTTTAAATTTTAATTGATGATTAAATGCGTGTTCGAAAACTAACATAATGCGAGTTTCTGTGTTTTTAGTACATTTTGATGGTAAAATATTAAGATTTTAAAATGCCTATTCCAGAAAGCCTATGAAGTCATTTAGGCGTAATGAACGGTAACCTATGTCTGTTGAAAACAGAGATCACCACCTGGCATCGTGACGACACGACTGTGGAACCCTTTAAGTATCAATGACAAATTATCTCCAGCATGCCAAAATTTTTAAGCGATGCTCGGGAGAGAAAAAATTAACATGTTGTAAAAATGCATATTTTTTCTCTAATATGATGAAGGGGTGTTTGAAGAATTACAGACTTTTGAATATTTAAAAACTGGGAGAAAAAGGGGCAGTGTCTTAGAAAATTAATTTGAATGTCAATTTTCTCCCGAGCCTCTTTTTTCTCCTCTTTCTAATAATATACCATCACTCATTTTTATTACAACATATTTTCACATCTTTTCAGCACCTAGTAACCCTAATATTTTATAAAAATTTAAAAAGCCCTGCATTATTTTATCATTGTTATTTTATTAATATTAGGTTAGTCTTAAATCGAAATTAAACAGTAGTTAAAATTTGGTTTTCTTACCTGGTAAAAATAGATAGTGCTATCCCTAGCAAATGCAAGAACTGGTTCAATGGAACTCGGGCTTTGAGATTTTTGAATGACAACAAATTGCCAAGCAAGTAAAGGTAGTGTACTTAAATCACCCTGAAACATAAATATATTATATAAAATAACACCAGTCTTTTTCCTCCAATTTCATTCAAAAGCTCCCAAAAAGGCAAAAATAAATATAACCATCTGGCTCTGTTAGATATATTGAAGTTTTATTCGGGAGTCTGAGTCGACCAACATTTTCAAATAGTTTGAAACAACACTTACTTCAGCCCTACCATGGGAGTATGGCCGCCACATGGCACAGGAGCAGATAATAAAATAATATTTTCTGAGATCTTAAATGGAGGTTTTAATCTAGTCGAACAGTCATAAAAACAAAACAAAAAATGCATGTTGGTAAAATTTTAGAGGGCTAAGACCTGTTTTCCCCCATCTAAATCTGGAATCAAAATATGAAATGATGAGGCAAAGTAAATAATCAACAAGATCAACACATCTAAACAGAGTGCTTTCCCTAGCTATCCAGGACCCATACAAGACTTGATTGTAGAACCTTTGATAGTCAGTCTCCCTTGACCAACCAGAAAATAAGCTAACCCAACCAAGTTACAATTTTATATTGCAGTAAAATATATTTTCAGTAAACGTTCATTGGGTGATCTTTCAGATCACCCAATGGTAAACACTCCACCGACTAGGATTTTAACGAAAATTGGTACAAATTATTGGACAGAGAAAGCTTAAATTTCAAATATTATGAAAATTTAATTGTCGGATCAAAAGTTATAAGCCATCAAAAATTGTTAAAAAATACAAAGAACCATAAAAATCGGCGCGGCCACCCATTTTCAAACAGCCATAACAAGAATACTTCTAGGCTGTATTTGAAAATGTAAATATCATTGAAAAGGAGATGCTCTGAGGATTCCAAATCTGTTATAAATTGCAATATGATGAGGTTAGTACATGGTGACCTTTTGACATCTACTTCAACATCTGATTTGAACTTATTTTATTTTCCAATATATATATATATATATATATCTGTCTCTTATACACAT
>NW_022696924.1:402705-417433 GCF_011630105.1 Anneissia japonica
AGATGTGCCACATGCTACGGTACAGACGTTTGCTAGGCAACAGAACGTAATTGCACCTTTCTTCCCAGTTGTTCCTGTAAATTTGCATATTGTTAGTTAGCTAACCAGCTGAGTGTATTCCTTTGTGAAAATGAGTACCACAGTGTACTCATTTTCACAAAGCATTTGCATCCCTCTTGGAAAGAGGGAACTTCGAAAATAATTGTCTCCATATCTTCGCTAATTAATCACGTCCGTATTTTAGCTTACACTTATGCATGGAGGGAGCACTTAAAAAGTACAATAATCATTTCACTACCTGACAAATCCAGAACTTTATTCATGCATTACATAAATAGTTTCATCTTGCTGTACTCCAACATCACTGGCGTGTGGTAACAACCAACTAGCAGACCATTTCCGGTCACACATTACTCTCCATAACGCAGCACCCCCTAGTTCCATGTCCTCTGGATAATATGCAATTGTATCATGTGAGCTGGTACAAGATGACAAGGGTAACCCTTAAATCTCATGTTTAAAAAAATTAATTAATTAAATGATATGCGTGATTACACATTGTCCAGTAAGAAATGCGAAAAAGGGTTGTCCTGAAATTTTGTTTCTCTGACTTATCTAATTTATGTAGTCTATTAAATGTTGAGAATTTCAAAATAAATCAGATCAAATCCTACTAAAATGTATACGGTATACAGTACAGCAAGTCACAAGAACAGTAGTATACAAAGTTACCATTGAGATAATAAACAAGTAACACTGCATCCGTTTGTTACAGAAATAAATAAAGATGATGGCAATTTGGAATGTCACAACATTTGTACACGTGATCCCAGGGAGCATTGAACAACAGTAGTATGGACATTCAAAATGATGTTTTCAATCTACTGAAAAGTAAACTTGCTGACTTAAAAAACTCCTTTACTGATGGATGCACTAGCCAATACTGCATAAAATAAATCTTTATCAACCTGTGCTTTCAAAAAGAGAATTTTGCATATGTTCAAACCAACCCTCACGATTCAAGCAAGGACTTTTAACTGTTACCAGGATAGGAAGCTGGCTGGTTTAAGCCGTCTAACTTGAATTAGCCTTATGTGTGGTATTGTTATGCTAATGAGCCAGTTAAGCATAATTTGCACATGCTCAGAAAAACGAAACTTTCCTTAGCCACACTACGTATTGGCTAGGCGTACATCTAGGCCTAGCCGAGAATTATGGCACAGTAAAACGAGACAAAATAAGAGTACTAATTTCACTTGGCATGCAAATCAATCGCACACTTAAAAACAAACTAAAATACCAATAAATATTGCCTGCTAGTTAAGATATAAGGCAAGTATGTTTACAAATTTGAGTTTAAATTGAATTTGTTTTGTAGTATTACAATGAACATCACATGGCTAGCCTAGGCCTGGCCTAGGCAATGTCTAACAGCTTATAATAATGCAGAAAAAAGACCCAAAACAAGTTAGAATGAAGTTATCAACTAACTAGTGCATTAAAATTATTCATATACTTACTACTTACCTAAATAAAATTAAAATGTATTGCTGACAAACGCCAATATTTTTTATTTTAATACGCCTTTTCCACGAATCGGTAGACATCGTGATAACAAAAAACCTAAGTCAGTGGTGCGTAACAAACAAAAATAGGATAAGCTAGGCCTAGCTGCTGTACGCCTAGCCGATACGTAGTGTGGCTATTAGGAATATTATTATTATTATTATTATTATTATTATTATAATACACTGGTCATTGCATTTACAGAGGAAGGTTTGAAGACCACACCAGATAGAATAAGGTCTATTGTAGAAATGAAAGATCCCACAAACCATTCAAACTTGGAATCTGTGTTTGATATGATAATACGTTGATAAATTTCTTCCTAACTTAAGTACCGTTAATGACCCATTAAGACGATTAAACTCCCAAAGTGAATGGCTATGGCCTGAGGAGTGTAAACTAGCATTTCAGAAAATTAAAGAACTCCTATGTAGTGAACCATGCTTCAAAATATTATGATGATGTCACAGTAAGTGTGGATGCATCTTCAAAAGAGTTTAGGTGCTACAGTAATACAACCTGATGGTTATATTATTATACATGCTTCTAGGGCACTTAGAAGCATGCTTCTAGGGCACTTACAGTAAATTGGCAAAAATATGCCCAAGTAGAAAAGGAAATGTTGGCGGTTGTATTTGTCCTAGAAAGACTTCATAAATTAGTGTATGGAAAAACTAAACCTTGTGAAATTTTAACGAAAAAGCCAATATGGACTTGAAGGCTCCAATGAGAATACAGCAAATGATGCTTAAAATTACAGTATTATACTTTTAGATTGATCTATGTTAAAGGCAAAGATATTGGACTAGCTGATTGCCTTAGTAGTTTATCTGCTGTTAGATTACCAATTGTAAATGAAACCATGAATGATGAATACATGCGAAGTTGACTCCCTAGCAAATGGTAAACATGACAAAATTGTTGAAGAAACACAAGGAGATAAAGAATTACAAAAGTTAAAAATCCTAAATTACGAATGGATGGCCTGAATCCAAACAAGATTTACCACAAGGTTTATCATTGTACTGGGACTATAGGGATGAATTATCTACTTATGGTGGCATAGTCTATTGATGGGACGGAATATGTGTGCCAAAGTCATTGAGATCACAAATGTTACAAGCCTTACACAAAGTTCATATATGGGAATGGTTAAGGCGAAACACTTAGGAAAGGACATCACTTTTCTTGCCAGGGATGAGTGCCCAAGTTATAGAGCTGGTCTCGAAATGTCCCAAAAAAACAAAAAAGGGCCGATGCAAATACAGGAAATTCCAGAAAGGCCATGGGCAAAGGTTGGAAGTGACCTGTTTCAGTACCAAAATGATAATTATATGGTTATGGTAGATTATTATTCAGGGTTCATAGAAATAGAGAGATTGTCTAGCACAACGTCATGATGATAATTCACAATATGAAAGAAACTGATTGATACATTGGTAACAGATGAGCGACCACAGTATACCAGTCAGGAATTTGAAGACTTTGTAAATAAGTATAACATTGAACAGAAGGTCAGCTAACCAGAGCATCAACAATCAAATGTTCTGGCTGAAAATGCTGTAAATAAAATGAAAAATTTGCTTATAAAAACAGACCAAGAAGGTACTGAGTTTGTGTTAAACTTGTTACCTCTAAGAAATGTGCCAAGAGATGATACTTTAGGATCACCGGCACAAAGGTTAATGTCTAGGAGGACAAAACCAGAAATACCTAGTTTTGATTCATTGTTACAGGTAGAAGTAAAAAATTAGAGGTTGGTGGCAGAGAAATTGAAAAGTAGAAAAGTACTATTATGATAGCAATGCAAACGCCTTACCAGAAAGAGGGAGATTCCATAAGGACACAAATAAAGCAAGGCTGGAAACCAGCTGAATACAAAAGAGACACGGTCACATGTTGTTAATGATGTGGTACACTACTGTATGTATGCTGCCAAAAGCATGATTTCAAATTTACCTTTAGTGGTTTTGTGAACATAACAGTCAGTTTGGGTCTCATCGAAACAATAAATACCTGTTGATATAAAGAAAAGAGTAATTTTATTTAATTTCTGAAATTGTTAACTTTAAGTCTACTTTTGACTCATATTGTATGTCCTAGCTATTTCACTTGCAACACTTTATAATATTACCCTCACCAGGGTCACAATCTATCAACTCGTACTTGTTCTACCCAGCTGGGTTGACCAAGGTCAAATTAGGTGATATTGATGTTGCAGCTAAAAATTACCTCCTGTACAAAGAACTGTTTTTTGGCATTCTCTGCACGGTATTTTCATGCCAATGTATCGGTTTTTTTTTTTGGGCCCTGTTTCTACTGATGCAAAGAACAGTTCTTTCTCATCAGTATAAACAGGCCCGTAGTCCAATGAATTTCCATCAAACAATTGGTTATCTCTATTTAGCTTTAAAAATTATTTATGCTCTATGAATTTCCAATACCTTTGAAAGCGTTGCCATGGCAAGTATTGACATCTCTTTGAGAGGATGATGTTGAACTGAGGTTGTCACATACAACGGAGCAATTGTACAAACCTCTCCACGACTACAATAAAAAATAAAATCATCAACTCTAATAAAGAAATAATGAATATTAGAATTAAAATACTAATTATGCTGAAAAATAACTCATCAATTAATAACATACTTAACATACCTTGGCAGGATTCTCACCAGCATCGGCAACCACGCCCACCCTGCCTTCCCTTGGTGAAGAAATCGTAGTTA
Source organism: Anneissia japonica (assembly GCF_011630105.1). Classification (NCBI taxonomy): domain Eukaryota; kingdom Metazoa; phylum Echinodermata; class Crinoidea; order Comatulida; family Comatulidae; genus Anneissia; species Anneissia japonica. The sequence continues at coordinate 407,001 of NW_022696924.1, forward strand.
TCATATGATTAATGTACCTATGAATCTGTGGTGTACGAAAATCAAATCTTCCCAAAAATAGCATTGTTAATATTATTAGTTCGACCAAAACAAAAGAATTTCTACTCCCTTTTAAAAGTCTTTACTGTATTATCGAACAACACACGAATCAAATTAACAGCAAATCAACGCACATTGGGATTCTCTGAATTGATTCGCCGCATATATTTTGTAAACAGTTACGACTCAAAAAGATGGGACCATGAAGTTTGATGTTCATAAATATAGTTTTTATTAAACGTATCTGATTACAGTAGCATTTTATTTCAATCATTAAAATGAATTATTAAATCATTGTGAAACTTTTCAAAAGTGATATTATGAGCTGGAAATATGTGTATTCTTTTCATTCCACTCACGTCATTTGAAAGACCACAGTTGACAACTTTATCCAGGCTTACGCCTGATCATGGAACTTCCCAGCTAAATAAAACCATTAACCACACACGAAATCAACAAGATATTCTTCTAGGCCTAATAGCCTAGAAGAGCATTACCACAGATACTGTAGTTAATTGATATCTTTTGTCTTATCTAATGTAGTATGCATGTTCATTGTCCAGCCAGGGAGTTGTTTATCAACACTACCATTCTAGTAGGTAGTCATGTAGCAATAGTAGGGACAATAGAAACAGGCCTGTAGTTACAGACCTCATTTCTTTTACCACCTTTATGGACAGGGTGTACATTGGCCATTTTCCATGCTCTAGGGAACATACCTTCACTTAGGGCCCGTTCGAGCAAAAAACGCCAACCATATTCCGTTTATTTCACCGGGTAATCGCGCTGAGCACTCAGCGGGTGGTCGACCGTTCGAGCAAGTTTTAGCTCACGGTAAATACGTGTAACGAAACTACTCCGGAAAAAAATTTCAACTTATCCCATGGTCAACAACCCATTCTTTGTTTACTTGCTACTGCTGCTATAACCGGTCCACGTACACACAGCGTGGCACGGTGGAACGATAATGTAGCTCAATAATTTATAATGGCTGCTTGAAAATCTGTACGTAGGCTAGTTTATTCAAGTTTATTTCTCCGAATAATGGTAAATCTACAAATCAATCGTGTAGCTTAGCTATATGCTACTAAATTTAGACTTCGTCGTGCATTTGTGAGGAGGCGAAGGAGAGCTGCAACCACGCCTGGGCCGTTAAACCTATTGAATTTGGTGCTAGGTTGTGGGCAAAACTTTTGGAAAAACAATTAAGGTTGATTTATCATCGCCTCCGGCTACATGGTCATTCCATACACGGTATTCTACCCAGCAATTTGGTGGTCAAAATTGTCGCGGATAATCCGGATGGAAAGGTAATTAGACTAGTGTCCGAGTGGTTTTAGAAAGTGTGAATTAACTGGTAAATCGCACGGATATTTTTTCGCTCGAACGGGCCCTAAGTGACCAGTTAAAGAGTATAGACAAAGGTTGAGAGATGGCAGGAGCACAAAGTTTAAGAATAATATTACTTATGTTATCACTACCAGATGACTTTTTTACATCTACAGTGCTACTTTGAACTTAAAAATACAGTGGCAAAGGCAATTTCTATTGCTCTTGCATAGCATAATATATAATGATGACATTGATATGAAAGCAGTAACAACAATGATAACATTGGCAACAGCATTGTCAACACTGTTTATATTCCAAGGCAGGGTTCTCACCACGCTGGTCGGCAGTGGTCGGGTCCGTCCAGCACTCAACATTTCTGACCAGTATTTTCAGGCTGCCGACCACCACTGTATTTCACGTAAAAGTGTTTCAATACGTAAAATATCAATATTAAAAGTAGAAATATTGTCTAAGTCATAATCTGGAAGGTCAGGATAAATAGGCTTTGGTAGTCATATAACAAAAGTATTTTTGTTAGCTTATGTTGTTTTTTCCACTATCAATTGGAAAAATAGTGGTGGTCGGCAGCCTGAAAATACTGGTCAGAAATGTTGAGTGCTGGACGGACCCGACCACTGCCGACCAGCGTGGTGAGAACCCTGCCTTGGAATATAAACAGTGTTGACAATGCTGTTGCCAATGTTATCATTGTTGTTACTGCTTTCATATCAATGTCATCATTATATATTATGCTATGCAAGAGCAATAGAAATTGCCTTTGCCACTGTATTTTTAAGTTCAAAGTAGCACTCATGCCAATTTTCACCTACAATTTATTCAAACTAAACTACCGCTGATGTTCGAGATGAACTTGTTTTTGGAATTGAATCTTTTATCAGAATTTTAAAACTATTTTATGCTAAACAATAATTCTATTTTTATTTTTGTCTCAAATTTTACCTTTGTAAAACAAACTTTTTAACTTTTGTTTTTCACTGCAATGCTTCTTTTTCAAATTCTATTGTTTTTTGACCGATTTCATTGATGATTTTGTACATATATATTTTTAATTTAAATTTTATTGATTGGCCTATTTCACTTAAATATTTTATGCTAATTTAATTTATGATCTCATTAGGATCGGAGAGCCACTAGACAGTGATTCAGTTCACTTTTTGGCAATCCTGTCCGGCCAACTCAGTGTGGTTTTTTGCTCTCTGTTATCTTGTGTTTGTCAATTTTATTTTATTTTATTTTATTTTATTTCATTTCACAATCAACAGCGGGGAGCCCGCCACTTACAGAATGGAATAACATAAAACAAATAGAACAATAAAGAACAATCCAGTTACAATACACACAAAAAAACAGTCAAAAATCTAAATATATAACTTAATTTTACGTTTAAACGTTCTAAATGAATCATAATAAATATCAATAGAATTATCTTTATCAACAAGACAATTATAAAATTTAGGTAATCGAACAATAAAACTAAATTTAGTAGCATTAACACGAGAAAATTTAACATTAAATAAGGAACTGATAGAATTACGACATCGATAAGTTTTAACAGATAAACCAAAATCAGAACCATAAACTCCATTAACGCAATTATAAAAAAAAGAGAGAATCAAGGTAATTTAGTCTAGAACTTAAAGTAGGAAGAATGATATAATTGGAAGGGATATTACAAGTACGAGAAACAAATTTAATAAATCGTTTTTGAATAATATTAATTTTAGTAAGGTATGTATTAGACATGCAGTTAAAAATAACCGAATTAAATTCGATATAAGGTCTAACAAGTGAACAATACAGATTAGTTAATGCTTTTTGGTTCTTAATATTCCAACAGATGCGTTTAATTAGGCCTATCATTCTATTACTTTTGCAGCAAACCTGTTTTATATGCTCATTAAAAGTCAACTTAGAATCAATAGTAATACCAAGGTCACGGTGAAAATATACGACCTCCAAGACGTGGCCGTTAACATTATAAGGGAAAGAAATTTTAAGTTGTTTAAGTGTGATAGTCAAAATCTTGTATTTGTTTAAGTTGAGGGACATTTCCTAAGTGTTGCACCATAAGTACAATATATCTAAATCGTCTTGAATAGATTTGGCATCGTCAATCTTACTAACCAGTCGGAACAATTTAAGGTCATCAGCATATAATAGACATTGCGAAGTAAAATTATGAGGCAAGTCATTGATAAAAAAATATTAAAACATAAAGGGCCTAAAAAGTTCCTTGAGGAACACCAGATTGTACCGATGTCCATTCAGACGTAGCACCATCAATAATAACTCTCTGTTCTCTATGTGTAAGATAGCTACGAAGGAGTTTCAATAAGTTACCAGTAACGCCGAATTTAGAGATCTTGTAAATAAGTAAATGGTGATTAATTCGGTCAAATGCTTTTGAAAAGTCAGTATATATTACATCACACTGAGAGTTATTATTGAGAGCATTATATGCAACAATTAAAAAGTTAGCTAAATTAGTAGTACAAGAACGCTTAGGAATAAATCCATGCTGAGTAATGAAAGTGCAGGAGCAACATGGTCATATAACACATCATGGGTTATACGTTCATATATCTTAGCAATAGTAGGGACAATAGAAACAGGCCTGTAGTTACAGACCTCATTTCTTTTACCACCTTTATGGACAGGGTGTACATTGGCCATTTTCCATGCTCTAGGGAACGTACCTTCACTAAGTGACCAGTTAAAGAGCATACAGAAAGGTTGAGAGATGGCAGGAGCACCAAGTTTAAGAATAATATTACTTATGTTATCACTACCAGATGACTTTTTAAAATCTATTTCACGTAAAAGTGTTTCGATACGTAAAATATCAATATTAAAAGTAGAAATATTGTCATAATCTGGAAGGTCAGGATAAATAGGCTTTGGATCGCTAATATTGAATACAGAACTGAAGTATTTATTAAATAAATTAACTTTCTCCTCAGGAGAAGAGGCAGTAGTATCACCATGTTTCAAGTTTACAGGTTTAATTTTGCATTTATATGAGGATTTAATCCAGCCCCAAAAACGTTTAGAATTAGTTGTCATATCGTTTGATAATTTGGTAACATAACTGTAGTATTTACTACAAGAAATTCTCTTGAATTCAGCTCTAGTGACTGAAAAATTTTCTCTTTTAACCTGAATACCCTTTCCTTCTTACGAAGAAGATTACGTAGTTCAACATCAAACCATGGTGGTACTCTCCGTCTAGGTTTTACTACTGGCACAACATCTTTGATAACTGCTAAGACCAAAGAAATAAAATCATCAACAGCATCATTAACATTTTCACAGAGTTTTAGAGTATCCCATGGGACATTTAAAAGTGTGTTAAAAGATCCTTATCTATTTTCGTGTAGTTATATACAGTCCTGTTGTTGATGTTGATAATATAAAATCTAGGACGACAGTGAAACCTAAAAGTAATTGAATTATGATCAGATTTAAAAATATCATTACCACAAGCAACTGAGTTGGATATATCTTGACTACATATGACAAGATCAAGGATGTTATTACAGTGAGAGGGAAACATATTGCAATGAAAAAGATGAAAATTATTAATAATTGAATTCACGAAATATTGTTCAATATTATTGCTGGTAGTTGTAGTTGTATATTTTGACCATTTTATACCTGGTAGATTAAAATCACCTAAAAGAATAAGTTCACAGCCAGGGTAATTAAGATATACATCATCTAAAGATTGATTTAGTTCTTCAAAAACTGCAAGTTTGGATTTAGAAGGAATATAACCCAACACAAGAATGATCTTTTTTCTTCTAGAAATGGTAATCTCAATGAAGATGGCCTCTAAGTTATCCTTTTCTAGGTGATAAAGACGTTGGGATAAAAGGTTGGAATTTACTAGCATGAGCACTCCTCCCCCTCTAAGACCATTTTTTTCTGTCTCTTCTATATAGCGTAAAATCCTGCACGGAAACTTCAGCATCAAGAACGCTGTTATTTAACCAGGTTTCAGTAAAACAGACAATGTTATATTCGTTATTTATAAGATGAGAACGTAAGGTGCAATTGTATGTTATAAGTTTGTTCTTCAGGCAAACTTATATGTCTTTAATGTTTTTGGACGAAATAAATGATATGAAATACAATAGTGCTCATGACCGAACTGGAATGAGTCAGCCACCCTTGTCCAAAGCCACTCCTTTCTAAAGCTACCCAACAATGGACTATACCCTTCATTGTATGGTGGGGAGAACATCGGGATGTTTGTCTTAATCTACAATAGGCTTATGCTGCTGGAGTGTATCCTACAACTACAAGCAACTACTGTAAGTAGAACTAGCTGCCCATTTTATCAATGTGAATTCCGACTCTACTGATTACCCACTGAGCCCACGAGTAGATTGTATGCGCTGTGTACACGCAGCATATGAGTAGATTGTACTTTTGTATTTTTACTTCATTATTGCTTCATCTTGCGGATTTTCAGCCTTTCTGATCCGTGATTCTGGTGATTGTTACCTATTTTGCAGATAAGTTTACTTTGTTTATGATTTTAAGCAAATTTTGTCAGTTTCAAGCGCCTCGAGGTTGTGTCAACGTGAGGCGCTATATAAATCCAGAATTATTATTATATACGCGAAATTGCATATTTTTAATAATAACTGTATTAATGAAGCATGTGATGATATTTTGATGAATTGTTTTAAAATTAATCTAAAATAATAATAATCAATAGGTTTTCTGTTGGTAAAAATATCAAACAATTTCTAGTTTTAAGTAAACATATTAACAAAACATCACTAATATAACATTATAAGAAGGTTAGATTAATGCAATGTCCGAAGAAATTTTTTGAATGCATTAATCTAACCAAGTTATCAATTACCAGCAGGGGGTGTCTGCCCTCTCTTTCTTAATGGTAGGTGTAAAAACACTAGCTTAGAATTTATCGCGGTGTGCGATATGGAGATACATGAGTTGAATTGGCCTTTTGTGCACAAACCTAAAAAAGATCAAGAAAACCATGCACTAATGAAAAATTAGTACATGGTTGGGGACAGGAAAATAACATGGGGAGTTAGTGATGATGCCATGATTGACTTATAAATAAATTATGGCATCAATCGTCACATTAAACCTACTTTTTACCACCTGTACCAATGGATTAGTCTATTACTGTCTATACCCTAGATCCCTGCTTCTCAACCCCTTTTATAATAATAATCATTTTTAGGTGGCGACCCACTTTGAAAATGCACATTCTGTGGTGACCCAATGCAATGTATACCAAAATTATATTGTTATGTTATGTGTTGATTACACAAATTAAGCTAGATTTACACTAGACACGATAACGACAAGACAATGACATATCATCGCGTAGTTTGTATTCTTCAACACTGTGCGCATCTGTATCGTGTCGTTGTCATGTCGCAATCGTGTCTAGTGTAAATTTATGTAGCTTTTAGTGGTGAAAATCATTCTTATTTTTATTTACTTAACCAAGTTCACAAGACCTTCAATATTGTGTGCTGACTGTTCAATTCTATAATATGGAGGAAGGACTGATCCAGTGATTTGAAATAGAGGCCCTAGGAAGGACTTTTACAGCTCAGCCCTACCATGGTTGAAGATGAGGCAAGAAAATTTAGATGGCCAGAATTGACTTAAATTTGAATATAATCTTTTTCTCCATTTTTTATACTCTAGAAAACTAAATAGTTGGGAGGGTAGCAGTGGGTCACCATTGAATCTGCCACTGTGGAGAATATTTGTTATAATAATTTTGGAATGTTAAAAACAATAAACAAATTTTTACTATAGTGTACAGTCAACTTAGGCTACACTGACTGAGCAAATATAAACTAGATTTGAAGTCACAACTCAGGCAAAAAAAATCTCTCGGCGCTTAAAAGGTTTTAATTATGGGAAACTACCGTAGCCAGGATTTTCAAACAGTGCAAGACAATATCAGGTCTGTCGCCCTCTCTCTGGGGTTTTGAAAAAAATTGAAGAAAGAAAAAGGCAGGGGAGAGGTCAGAAAAACATTCATTCATCAAAATGAAAAATAAATGACACATTGTGAAAGCAGACTGCCTTAACTATAAGATACTCAAAGGTGGGAGACGATCGATCAAGAATAAGCATGATATGTTCAAGTGAGTATAAAAATTATGACGTTATAAATACAAATTCAGTTTTTTTAATTTAGATGGCAATATGATGATGTCACAATGTCTGATCAGCCATTATGATTTATAAAATCATATTTACAACTCATGTGCTTTCAGAACATGTAATAAAAATTTGGGGTCACCTTTCATCCTAAGGAGAACTGATTAAAAATAGGCCTGATTTTAGCATATTTTCATTGTATATTGGCACAAACGCGCGCAAAGTTCCCTATTATTATAAGTTTATGCTCACTGAATATGATTTAGAAATGACAATTGGTTACGATGATATGATCGATAATGTAAAACATTGCGAGTAGATCACACATGACTGTGCACATTAAACAGCTCACTGTGACTATTCCATGCCAAGCCAAGTGTTTGTTGAAGCGCGCATGTACATGGCTCACAGCAATTTTGAGATATCATGCTAACAAGAAATGAGGAGATAGAAAGAATATAAAAAAAGATGATGATCCTGACAATAACAAGAGGTGATCCACTCGTGATGCGGATCACCAATAAAAAAAAAAAGCTTGTACGTCCCCATTCACTCATAAAAAGGCTCAAAGGAACTTAAAAAGCATCTTTTTTATTAACTGGTCAGTCTTGTTATTGTGAAGTATTGGATTAAATTGATCTATTCTATTCACCAAGGAGAGCCCACGAAAGTCTAGAAGAAGACTTATTTCCAGTGGGGTCCTTCTGGTGGTGATTGGTCAGCGCACACACAGTGGATACCACCAGATTAGCAGACTGAGCTAAGCTGCTCTCTCCTGCTCTACTCTTGCCAGATTTTAATTATCTTCCTTGGAGAGATTGGCAACAATGCAACCATGAGAGTTGATCCTTGGATTTGGGTTGACAATAATTTCTAGCTTTTGTTTCGTAGCTAGTCAGATGCAATATCGCGACCCTCAGAAATGTTTTGGCGATTCAAATTTGGGTCACGACCAATACGTTGAGAAGTTAGTCCCTGGATGGCAATAATAATTATCGTATATCATACAATTTCCATTCAACTCGTATATCACTACTTAAAAACTAAATCTGAAACTAATCATATTTTGTTAAAAAATTAGAAAAACACATAAATATGATATGATTCAGAAATTTCTTTGAATTATATTAGCAAAAAAGACCTACTGTAGAGTTTGGTTACATCCTCCTCATATACCATAAATTAAGGTGATGATAGAACTACAGTGGTCCATAAGTTCACGGCAATATCAATTTGTTCATGACAATATCAGTTTGGTTCACGGCAATATTAACTTTTAAACTCCGGTCATGGCAATATGAATATGTTTATATTGCCATGAACCAAATTGATATTGCTGTGAGCAAATTGATATTGTCGTTTTAAAAATTTATATTTCCGTGAACCAAATTGATATTGCTGTGAGAAAATTATTATTGCCGTGAACTTATGGGCCATCGTAAATAACAACCTTCTTTTCAACGATATGTCAGGCATAAAAAAGGCCTCCTATTTTTACTTTCACAACTAACAATTCAAATGATTTCCAACATGCTTAGCATTCTAATAGTCTAGGTAGAATTTCTTTTAACGATTATAAAAAATAATACTTTTAAGGACAAATTATTGCCAGGTGCATGCAAGAAAAGCAGGAACTTATTTGTAATTATGGAAGTTAATATATAGAATTAATTAATTAGTAAACATAAATAATTATGTATTTTATTCAATCAATAAAATAATGAGTGTTTCCTCCAAATATTTTTAGGTCTCAGTGTTCTCCCCAGGATTTTTTTAAGGTGTAATGGGAAAACGCGTGGCGACACCTCGTTCAGCGCATAATATTCCACTGTGCCGCAGTTGTATTAATCCTGCTTTAAGGTCATAAAATTAATTATTAGTCCCAATAAAAATTCCTTAGTTTATTACCCTCACACGCATGTATTCTATGGTACTCAAAAAAATATATATATATATTTTTTAATTTTAATTTTTTTTTAAATATTTTTTTCATTTTTAAAAATTAAATAGTTAGTATAAGTGTCTGTACTATCTCAATCATGTTTTACTCGAATATCAATGTACCAGCAAACAAACCAAGGATGATGTCTGGGTTAAGAAAAATAAAATTAAAAAAAAAGTCAGCCTTCCCTCCCTCATCGCATTTCCCTTGTATTTTAAATTTGTATATGTACAGTTTGTGTATAAACAATTGATCAACTGAACATTTACCATGCAGTCATACTACCATACTACAAGGTGTATCGGTAAATTTAAGCTGTAACAGAATCTTGTTTTCTGAATGAAGCTGTAATGGTAAACTTGTTTTCTGAATGAAGCTGTAACGGGGCCGTTACAGCTTATTGCCCTGAGGAGAACACTGGGTCTGTTGTATATATTTACAAATGTTAACATGCTTTCACTCTAGCTTCAGAAATATAAATATATGACTAAGCATCTAGTTAGCTGCCTAGGAGTACACACTGTAGAGTGAATATCTTAAGATTTCTCAGCCTCAAATTTCACCAAAAATATTTGTGTTCCACATATTTTATTTCATCAACACTGCAGTAAATTCTTCACTACATTAAGTAAATTTTCACATACTGTATAAGACAATCCAAACACAAGAAATACCTGAGTTCAAGAATAAATCTAGATGATTTTCCTATTTTGGGCGCATAGACAACTCTGTTTTTTAGAGCAAAATTTGCCATATAGTCGCAGTGGCGGCTCTAGGATTTTCTGGGGGGGGGGGGCTAAGTTGTCCGACAGGGCGACTTGAGCTTGTAGGCTCGAGATGGGAGAAGGGGTTCAGAGGTGTTTCCCCCTCCCAAATGAGATTTTTTTTAAAGAATATCAACCTCTACATGGCCGAAAATGGCACTCTCAGACTGTGA
>NW_022696924.1:419420-419971 GCF_011630105.1 Anneissia japonica
CCTGAAGATTATTGCTCAACATAGGGCTACACAGTTAAACACAAATATGTAGTAAATGAATGGATGCCCTCTTCATACATGAAAATTATGGTAGTGTTCTGGAATACCTTAGCACACAGAAATAATGAAAAACAACCGGATATTTGTAAGGAAGCTGGAATTTTTTTAAGATTCTGGTGGTATTTTCCATTCTTCAAAACAGAAAGGGCTAATATAAGGGTGAATTTTTACTTACATTTTCAAAAGCGAGTTAACTTACACCCCTAAATATGTTATTTTGGGTTTTAAAAGTCAACAGCGGTTATTACATTCATGTTTTGTAAATTAAACAAATTTATTTAGGGTATTGAAGCTGCTGTTAAGCTGTTATTAATTTTGGCGGCCATTTAAAAAAGTGCCCTCAATTGCCTCCCGAAATCGTCACATTAATAACATTAGCTAGTTATACTTTACTCATATCATTACATATTCAAATGTTGGTCAAACCTACATCTTCTGTGCTTATTTTACCCATATATATGTAGTTTATTGGATTTTGGCGGCCATTTTGA
>NW_022696924.1:419988-433841 GCF_011630105.1 Anneissia japonica
AGTTCTCAGGTTACACCCCTTTTACCTCACATATTCTGATTCCCCATAAAAAAACTGGTCTAGAAAAACCATATGAGAATTTCTACCTCTCCAAGTGGCACCTATCTCAATTATAGCCTGGTCTAAGTGGGGTCCTTCTGGTGGTGATTGGGCAGCGCACACACAGTGGATACCACCAGATTAGCAGACTGAGCTAAGCTGCTCTCTCTTGCTCTACTCTTGCCAGATTTTAATTATCTTCCTTGGAGAGATTGGCAACAATGCAACCATGAGAGTTGATCCTTGGATTTGGGTTGACAATAATTTCTAGCTTTTGTTTCGTAATTAGTCAAATGCAATATCGCGACCCTCAGAAATGTTTTGGCGATTCAAATTTGGGCCACGACCAATACGTTGAGAAGTTAGTCCCTAGATGGCAATAATAATTATCGTATATCATACAATTTCCATACAACTCGTATATCACTACATAAAAACTAATTCTGAAACTAATCATATTTTGTTAAAAAATTAGAAAAACACATAAATATGATATGATTCAGAAATTTCTTTGAATGATATTAGCAAAAAAGACCTACTGTAGAGTTTGGTTACATCCTCCTCATATACCATAAATTAAGGTGATGATAGAACTACAGTGGCCCATAAGTTCACGGCAATGTCAATTTGTTCATGACAATATCAGTTTGGTTCACGGCAATATTAACTTTTAAACTCCGGTCATGGCAATATGAATATCGTTAGAGGCAATATCAATTTGGTTCACAGCAATATCAATTTGATATTGCCCTGAATGGTTTTTAGAAATTTATATTGCCATGAACCAAATTGATATTGCTGTGAGCAAATTGATATTGTCGTTTTAAAAATTTATATTTCCGTGAACCAAATTGATATTGCTGTGAGAAAATTATTATTGCCGTGAACTTATGGGCCATCGTAAATAACCACCTTCTTTTCAACGATATGTCAGGCATAAAAAAGGCCTTCTATTTTTACTTTCACAACTAACAATTCACATGATTTCCCACATGCTTAGCATTCTAATAGTCTAGGTAGAATTTCTTTTTAACAATTATAAAAAATAAAACTTTTAAGGACAAATAGTTGCCAGGTGCATGCAAGAAAAGCAGGAACTTATTTGTAATTACGGAAGTTAATATATAGAATTAATTAATTAGTAAACATAAATAATTATGTATTTTATTCAATCAATAAAATAATGAGTGTTTCCTCCAAACATTTTTAGGTCTCAGTGTCCTCCCCAGGATTTTTTTAAGGTGTAATGGGAAAACGTGTGGCGACACCTCGTTCAGCGCATAATATTCCACGGTGCCGCAGTTGTATTAATCCTGCTTTAAGGTCATAAAATTAATTATTAGTCCCAATAAAAATTCCTTAGTTTATTACCCTCACACGCATGTATTCTATGGTACTCAAAAAAAAATATATATATATATTTTTTAATTTTAATTTTTTTTAAATATTTTTTTCATTTCTTAAAATTAAATAGTTAGTATAATTGTCTATACTATCTCAATCATGTTTTACTCGAATGTCAATGCACCATCAAACAAGCCAAGGGTGATGTCTGGGTTAAGAAAAATAAAATTTTAAAAAAGTCAGAATTCCCCCCCTCATCACTTTTCCACCCTAAATAGGGTGATAAACTAATAAAAATGTATAGGGCCTCCCTAGCCGGAATACTTTTTTTAAGGTAATCCAGTTTTGCATTTGGAGTACTAAATCATGTTTATGCCCAGGTAGGCTACACTCAGTTTGTAATTCATAATACACAAAAGAATAAAAGAGATCTGTCACAAAAAGCTCCTAGTACTACAGCCAAAACCTATTGTAGACCAACATCAAGACAAACACCCCATTCACCCACCTTACAATGGTATAATCCATTGTTAGGTGGCTTTTGACAGGGGTGGCTTTCGACAGGGGTGGCTTTCGACAGGGGTGGCTTTCTTCTGATTTCCGATTTCTTTGGCTACTTGCTTACAGTTTATCCTCTGTTAATGTCAAATTCACGGAAAGATAAAGTGCATTTCCCTTGTATTTTGAATTTGTATATGTACAGCTTGTGTATAAACAATTGATCAACTGAACATTTACCATGCAGTCATACTACCATACTACAAGGTGTATCGGTAAATTTCAGCTGTAACGGAATCTTGTTTTCTGAATGAAGCTGTAACAGGGCCGTTAAAGCTTATTGCCCTGAGGAGAACACTGGGTCTGTTGTATATATCTACAAATGTTGTTAACATGCTTTCACTCTAGTAAATATATGACTAAGGATCTAGTTAGCTGCCTAGGAGTACACACTGTAGAGTGAATATCTTAAGATTTCTCAGCCTCAAATTCCACCAAAAATATTTGTGTTCCACACATTGAGTTCAAGAATAAATCTAGATGATTTTCCTATTTTGGGCGTATAGACAACTCTGTTTTTTAGAGCAAAATTTGCCATTGTCGCAGTGGCGGCTCTAGGATATATTTTCGTGGGGGGCTAAGTTGTCCGACAGGGCGACTTGAGCTTGTAGGCTCGAGCTGGGAGAAGGGGTTCAGAGGTGTTTCCCCCTCCCAAATGAGATTTTTTTTAAAGAATATCAACCTCTACATGGCCGAAAATGGCACTCTCAGACTGTGACAGACATGCTTGGTGTGGGCTTATAATATTTTTATATGTTTTATGGTTTGACTGTAGTCAATAATAATAGTGTATATACATATAATACCTTAGATATTTGTTAAAAATTATATATTTTTTATTGTTATATTGTGAAAGAAATAAATGTTGATTTGATTTGATTTGATTTGACTGTCCGACGAGCTCTGTCCGGCGGGGAGCTTAAGCCCCCCTGCCACCCCGCTGGCGCCGCCACTGCATAGTCGTAGTCGCAAGAATTTATGGTATCATAATGAGCATCATAACAAAAATCATTATTTAAAACAAAATTAATATTCATTATGATCAATATAATAAATTACATAAACATCTACATCACATTATTTGCATGGTTAAATTTTAAAAAATGAAAAATCAATATTCACACCTACAATTTGTACAACATTTGCAAATGCCTCTCAAGCTTACCTGCCAGAAAAAAGACATCTTGACTCACAAGTTCTCATTCCCATCACCCTCCTGTTAAAAAATTTGCAAAAATTCATATTGTTAACGTGCAAATGAAAAAGGATGAATACAATTGCTGATAATGGGCACATCATGTAGTCTTGTGTAACTTTTAGTATATGAAAATAAATATATAATAATATGTGCATTGGCAGATCTGGAGAAGGGGTCGACAGCTGCCAAGCCAAAACAATTCTAGACCTACCTTTTCAGGACCTGTGAGCTATAATTGTTTTTTGAAATCTAAAAATACAAATCATCATGCAAAACTGACCCTTATTATTATTTTTATTCGGTATCAATATATATATATATATATTTTTTTTTAAACATGAGAAGAGCGTCTATCCGCCCCCGGGGAGCTTACTATCAACAGAAAATGATTATGGACTACCATTTACACGAAATTGCACTGTGCTCTAAGAAGACGACAGGAAAGAGGCCACCCAATCATGCCAGAGGGGGCACAATATTTGTACTGGTTCCTGAAAGTGAAAAGATTTCCGTCTGTTCGCAGTTTCTGTTGTGGATGTGCCAAAGGTAGGCTTAGCACAGGGCTTAGCATTTAGTCTACAGTATCTAAAATTGTGCGGGAAATTTTGACACAGGACTTTGACCAATTTCACTCTGGTTTTGCTACAAGTCCTCGCAAAATATCCCATAAAAACTCCCCCATATTTCCCACACTTGTGGGAAATGAAACAATCAGATATTAGTAGCTTTTTCAGATGTATTTTGTATTCTGAAGTTACTGTTGCTAAAAAAACTTTAATCACTTGTTAAGTATTTATAAAGTTTCGTTTGTAGTTACAAGTACCACACAGATGTTACATTTGTTGACTTGTACATGATGTTGTTTCTTATTACATTTGATAATGTAAGTAATTTGATGAAATAAATAGAACATACATACCATCAAGACATTTGTCATTTGTTTGTTTGTTTTGTTGAAGAGGAACATCTAATTGGTTCAGTACATGTTTCAATGCATGAATTTTGATAAGATGTATTCAATGTATGAAATTAAAAATGCATGCTTACAGTTTTTTTGCATATACTTTGCATCAGATGTAATATTTTGTCAACATATTTCATCTTCAGCCATAGTGTAAACAATATTATTCTCAATAGTGGCTAAGTATTAATGTCCAACAGAGCCTGTCTTGGATGGGAAACCCTTGTGTAAATTGTCAGATCTTGGCCATATCATTTAGAAGTATGGAGAAGTTGATTTGTTCTGATGTATAGATCTGTATGAACTTTCAACTTGCTGAATAGAATGCACCTTTACTGCTTTTGTGATCACTGTTTTCAAACAACTCTTGTATTTTTACTAGGTCTACTGTTAAACAATAAGCATAGAAATCTCTATTACTACAAATATATATAGATCTGTAAACATTTCTCTAAAACCTGCAGCAGTATAATTAGTAACTAGCATGAATATAGCATTTTATCGAATACTATGGAAGTGTTAGTTATTCACGATCTGTACTTTTCCTGATTGATTTAGATGTAATCAAACTCCTGGTGATCAGCCACAAGAAAGTATAGATGAAGGCAGTGCACTTACTAACAGTGCCAAGTCTGTTAACACCAAGCACTAGTGGTGAAGTGCGCAAGAAAGTGACAGTGGTGACCAAATAGGGAAAGTTCTTCTATGTCTGCAAGTGAAAGTGAATGTGCATTTGGTAGATCTAGAAATTATGGTGCCCAAAGTACAAGTTCTACATTATTGTATGTAGTGGAAATGGAAACTACACAGAGTGAAGAACCAGACCAAGGTTTGTGGAGAACCAAACTGACATAGGTATCCTTGTGTCTCGGGGAACTGATGTGACCTCCCTGGCAGACAATATGAAACTCTAGTGTCTGCAGCATCATTCCAGGTGTGCTCTTACTTTTACAACATATCCTTGTACTATAGATCCTTTAGAATAAATTATTTATATTAAGCATTCATAATGTGTTTTGACACATTTAAGTACTTTCTCAACTGAAAGCAAATCAAATTCAGGTACTGAACCTCAAATTTAGTTATATTTGACTCTAAGCTAAGATTAATGTCAACATCATCAATTTGGTCGTCACTGTCAAATCTGTTAAAAATATTAGTCAGGATCTTGATGGAGCTACCATTGGGTTATTCCTCTTTGGGTTTCCAATTACTTTCTTCAATCCATTCCAGGCTTCCTTGGAGTTGCCGCTATCACAATCATTCTTAACTTTCTCTGCATCCTTGAAGGATGCAGATTTCATTTCTTCCCAAACATAAGAGAAATACAGTACTGTTGATTGGCTGTTCGTACACAATTGGCAGCTGTGAAGCTGAGAGACCATTTTCGGCCTTAAGAAGAGTTAAAACAGCTCTCAGATCAACAATGGGAGAGGAGAGGCTTAGTGGTCTTGCACTCATGCATGTGCATTATAAGGAAACGATCCTACTACCTGTTCATGAAGTGGTGAAAGAATTTGTACAAAGATAGGCCAGGCTGCTTTTCTGTAGATCAATAATATTTGAATGACTCTGAATTGTAATCTTCTGCGTCTAACTTTTTATCGTGGAAACATGGGAATGTGTAGCTTATATTTTTGTGTGTTTTTAAGTTTTGATGAATTCTACTTTATCTAGGCATTAATCTACCAAAAAATGAACAGCATAACATTCAAGTATTTAGAGTTTACTGTGGTTTTTACAAATTGTCTTGTTTTTCATTTTGTTTTAAAGCATCTAACATTTTCAAAAGTAAAGTGCTTCTTCATGCCTATCAGATCATCGATTCATTGAAAAAAGATTACATATACAACTAATTTTTTTTCTGTATGTATACACACATAATAAGCCTAGCCCTATTTACTGTAATTCCACCTTGACAATTGCACAACATTTGTCCCCGCATTGCCTGCAAAGCATCGTGGCAAGGCGTGCCATTTCGGTGGAGGGTGAAGCTGTGTTTGCGGCCTGTTTGCACACTGTACACGCATCCATTACGAACTGTCTACGCAATGCGCAGCCAAAAATGGGCCGCATTGGCACGTAATGGCACAACTTGTTTACGCATAGGTTATGTATTGTTTGCGCATTGTTCACGTTTAACGTACTGCATTGTCACACACAACACGCATAGTTCCAGCGGTCTTCCCGCATGAACATGCATTGCCCCGACCACTTCACACATGGGTGAAATCGTCGTGGTAACTTTGATCACGCTTTGTTTCGCTTGGCAGCACGTTATATATATGTTTTTCTTCGACTGTGGACGATACAACATGCTGAATTCCAAAAACACTGTTAGTGCAGAGCAGAGAAGTTGTTTATATTTGGTAACTGCAGGACTATTACTTCTGAAAGAGCAGGAGATAAGGCAGCAAGAGGAAGAGCATTCTTCATTGACACGCACTGTCGGCAGTGAGTTCGTGCAGTGTTCACGCATAGAGCACGAACATTGGTATGTGCCAAATCTTTGGACATTTTAAAATTCTCCCGTACTCCTTACCTCATTCCTGAAGACTTTAATCATTGGCACGCCGAAGTGCAAGCCAGTGCGTAATGAGGAAGAGAAACTTTACCTAAACATTTTCACGAGGGGAAAAACGTTAAATTTTAAAGAACTTAAATGTCATTAAAAGACACCTAAGAAATCAGAAAAGCTCATTTCCCGCCATCCAGGAATCAAGATATTCCTGGGGGAGGGACCCCACCCCCTTCTTTTGGGGTTTTTTTGAAACATTCTGACTCTCCCCCTCCTTAAATTTTAACCCAGATCTGCCCTTGTATATGTTTGTAAATGTACAATACATGACAGACCACACCATAAGTTTTTTCTTTAAAATAATAATTCATAAAATTAAAATTTTTACCTAAAGCCCCTTTCCGACAGAGCTACAATACCGCAATATTGCGGTAAGCATGCCGGCATGGAAAGAAAGCCTCGTATAGTCACTGTTTATTTATTTTATAGGATGTATATAGTGCACATATCCAGAAAACTGCTCAAGGCGCTTTTTTCCCTGGTCATTACTTAAATGTCTCAGTATCTTGTATTCAATATAAAACATATAAACAAAATGCTGGCAAAATAAAATTCTCTCACAGCCAGTGGCTGAATTGGAGAAACTTTTAACATAAACCAACCAAAGTCAAAAAAATATATAAATATAATATTTGTATAAAATGTCATTTAAACATACTTAACATTAAAAAAATACATTGAAAAACGCACAAATTCAGAAAAAAACCCCCCCAAAACACCAAACTAGACCATCATGAAACTTTAAAAAAGCGACAACAGTGACCCCTACCGAAGATTGTACAACACATGCCATACTGCACAAACCAAGAAAGCCGTACACAACTCACGGCCTTAGAACACATTTTTTATCACAAATTGGTATAGTGGAAAAATTTATAAAAATGAAAAAGAAAAAAAAATTGTCACAGCGAGCGCAGGAAGCAAAAAGCAGAGAGTGAATGATCAGAAATAAAATAATAATAAATCTGCATCACCTGGCACTGGGAGAGGTTGAGTTGGGAATCTAGTCCATTTTGGATATTACTAGGATTTTCCAGCACTCGACTTTCTCCAAGCTTCAGGTCATCCATATACTTCCAGACCTGAATCTCAGGATGAGGACCTATTGCATTATTTTTCAAAGCCTTGTTAATTATGCATAAACAGATGATAGATGCTAGTATTCAAGCCCGTAACCAGGATTTTTATAGGGGGGTTCTTTTTGATACTAAAAGGGCACTTGCGAGCGAAGCGAGCACCATTGGCTGGGGGCCAGGGTGTCGTCACGGGCCCCTGGTGTGGTCCATGGGAAAAAGGTGCGGTGGGAGTCCAGGGGGCGAAGCCCCCGGAAGCTCCAGCATTCTAGACATTTACAGGTGTTATTTAATTGATTTGAGAGGCCAGCCATTTAAAAAAAATGTATATATCAAAGAGGTAATTTTTTGAGTTAGGCAAAGATAAAAAAAAAACAAAAAACAAAAACTACTAGTTTAGTACTACAGTACTGGTAAATTAACAAGAGCCTACACTAGCATGTACTCTCCAAAGAAACCAGTAGGCCCAATGAAGTAATTACAATAATTTTTAAGAAATAAGAAGTACTGTATGGCTTATAGCACTTTGGAAGTAGTATCACACTGTACTCACTCAAGACAACCAGTAACATAAAAAGAACCAAAACAAATTTGTATGGTTGGCTGTAGTGTATTATTATCCCGATTATTATATATATATATATATATATATAGATTATTATATATATATATATATACACCGCAGGACACCATCCCGGTATTTCTGAGTCAAGGTTTCGGGGCCTGAATGGTCATACTGCACAATAAAATATTGCATCCACAGTAATATAATATGATACTAGAGATACTATGTTCAATAGAACATGAACCCAGTCATTTTTTAAGAGATAACCATTATGAGTTTTAACCTCAACCTGTGAACACTCAATTTTTGGTAGGAGTCTGTCTAATGCAATTGGTCCAATCGTTAGTCACTAGCAATATTTGATAATTTTCACTATAGTGACCCTTGTGATTTTTGACCTATAGGTGAAGAGTAGTTTTTCATGTTTAGATCCTAAGGATCATTGCTGGTAAATTCGACCTCAATTGGGCTATTTTGAAAATTTGACCTTGATGACCCCTATGTAACCACTGATGCCAGACAGGGGTGTAGGAGGTGTCACTGGTTCTTAATGATCAAAATTTGATTGAATTCGGTTCAATCGTTTGCCATTAGTAACATTTTGAACCTTTGACCTATGAACTTTGACATATGGGGTGAAGAGTATATTTTCATGTTTAGAAGGTTCTAAGGATCATTCCTGGTAAATTTGAGCTCAATTGGCTATTTTGAAAATTTAACCCGATGACCCCTATGTGACCCCTGATCCCAGACTGGGGTGTAGGAGGTGTCGCCGGTTCTTAATGACGAAATTTGATTGAATTTGGTCCATTGGTTTGCCATTAGTAGCATTTTGAAATGTTACTAGAGAGAACAAAAGAAAAACCCTTTAATGACCTTTGACCGTAAATCGCTGAACACCATAAGACCCTACATTATGCCAATACATATGTGCCCAGGACAAGACTGTGCTATGATATTTGTGACAGAAGTCTTTTATTCGTTTTTTTGAAAGTTTTTTACCCTAATGACCCCTATGTGACCTTTGACCCCAAGCAGTGTACACCCCATGTATGAAAGGTGTCAACGATTATACTGACCAGGTTAGGTTGAAATCGGCACAACCATTTGGCACTAGTAGCATTTTAAAATGTTGCCAGAAAAAAGATAAAAATTATCCCTTAATGACCTTTGACCCCTTATCCCTGAACACCCTGCCTTATGCCAATGTATATGTGCAAAGGACAAGACTGCGCTACGTTATTTGTGAGACAAGTAGTCTTTTATAGGATTTTTGGTTTTTTTACCCTAATGCCCATTATGTGACATTTGACTCCAAGTTGTGAACAACACATAAATGGGAGGTGGCACCAGTCCTGCTGACCAAGTTTTAATAAAATCGGTCCAGTAGTTTGTCATAATAGCCTTTTAAAATGTTGCCAGAAAGAAAGAAACTGCTAAGAAACAGAACTCAGTCAGCTGCTGCTGACTGCGCCAGTGGGGAAAAGAAACAACCACAGTACAAAAACTACAATCGAACACACTAGCAGTAGTGTACAACAAAGCTTTATTACAGCCAACAAAACAACAGTCCGATCAATCCAAGATGGAGTATCGAGAGACCGCCCATAGAGGGCGCTTAATCAAATCACAGTGTGTTAACACTGGCGTGACTTCTCTTGTCCTTTTATTTATTCCTTTATTACGCCTTTTTTTTTTAAACTAAAAATTAACACAAAAAAAAAGACAGCAATAAAACACTTGTCAGTTTCAGGCTGTGCATACTGACACAGTAACACTCGGAGGCAAACATACTATCTATAAAACTCAGTAATACATTTAAGATCATTACAGATTAGAAAGTGTCAATCACAATAGTACAAGCGTGATTATAACCTCCGGACATTACGTAGAGCATAATAAACATAAGTTGTTGACAGAAAAGTGATTATGAACAAACTCAAACAGACAGTATTAAATCGAAGATAAACCTAAACCTATAAGAATTCAAGCACGTACTAATACTACTGATCCATAACATAGTCAGAGAATTGTACAGGACGTCTCCTTCAACGTGTTGAACGGCGTAGAAGGGGATTTGCAGGATGATCGTGAGACTACACAGATGGTGGTGTAGCTTCCAACGAAGGCGTCTTCATGAGGTCAACTGGAGGAACAGCAAGTGCCTCTGGTACGGCAGGTGGAGTGGGTGGTGATGGATCAGCTACAGGAGGGCATTGATATTCATCATCTGATGTATCACTCTGAGTCCTTCGTGGTGGAGTTGCTGCATCCTTACCCTTGGGGACACTGAAGCACTCAGACTTTTTGACACGATAACTAGTGCTTCTCAAATGAGAGCCAGAAAACTTACGAACTGTGCACCAGGCACCATCAACAGATACAAGAAGGTAACGATCTCGTGCAGAGGTCTTGTTACGATCTCCCCAAATGTAAACCAAATCCCCGATGTTAACGGAAGTATCAGGTGCCACATAGGCTGTCGGCGCTTTAGATTTTTCGCTGTAGGGGTGGTTGTTGGTTCGAAGGTTGTGCTGGTCAATAATCAACTTTTGATCTGAGACAGGGATTTGGACATGCGAGAACTGATCCCGCTGTGTACACATTTCACGTGACGATAAACCTCGAGTGCGGATACGAGAGTTGAGACGGGCAGTAGCAATAGACAGTACTGTAGGTGAAACAGGTCCACCACTAGGCTCTTGGCGAAGTAACTCATCTTCCAGCTCACGCATTCCCTTCTCTCCCACTGGGTTTTTGTTGATATTCTTAACTCTGCCCATCTCAACTACAAGTCTGTGTTTGAGCAACAACTCATCATTAACAAGTGCAGCAAAGCCAGGGGCGTGATCAGTACGAATAGTCGCTGGGGGACCATCCATTGGGCACATTTCTATACACAGGCGAATCAGGGCATCGCGTAATGTGGTGTGTGTTTCGTCCGTAATCAAGCATGTGGAGGTGAAGGAGGTGACAGTCTGACAACCAAAGTAAGTTGACGTTCTCGTTTTAAAACATCAGCAGCGAAAGTAAGTCCGAGTATCGCTAGAGGATTTCCTGTGGACTGTTGTATTTTAGTGTGTGGTACGTTACGAAGAGATGCGCAGTGGTGACATGTATTAGACGCCAGCTCGATAGACTTGTCCATATCAAGGGCATAGAAATAGCAATGCACAGATAACCTAAGTTGGTGACAAGTCGGATGATCAAGGCGGACATGAAGTGCGGTGAGTAATCCATCGACCACAGCTCTGGGAACAATAATGCATTCGCGCGAGGGTGCCAGAGGCTCCGTACGTTTAACAACCAGTAGCCCATCCTTGCCAATAGAACAACCGGTGTTTAGGTAGCACTTTATATCCTTAGCATGGGTATTTTTCTTAGACAGGCGGGTTCCCTGCCGAAGATGAAGTTTTACTTTAATGAACAAGGTCTGGGCATTCGGCTTGGATAGCTAACCACGCTGATCGACTCGTGAATGGTAATTTAGCCTCTCCATTAATGAACTCTCGCACTGATGTGCAATGGACAAAAGAACAAACTTGACAGTTGGGTTCAGTACAGGGGGCGCATTTCGACTGGCAAAATCGGATGGGACATTAGCTGATCCAGCAAGGTGCCTAACTGATACATGGTATCGACTTGCGATAGACAGAAAAGTGTAGACGCGTGGTCTGGCAGAAAATTCTCCTCTACACAACTTGTCTAGAGCCTGTACACATGGCTTACTGTCTGTAAGGATGCATGCTGTATGTCGCGACTGGGTAATGTATGGACTAAAGTGCTTGATAGCAGCAGCAATGGCAAGGGCCTCCACTTCACAGGGCAACCAAGTGACTTGGCGTGTACTGAGTTTAACCCATTTGCTCAAGTTCATTGAATTTGTGTTGCAACTCAACCAACTTGTCACAAGAATACTGAGGAACTCGACCCTTTCGTTGAGGAGGCAGAACGGGTCCCATGTTGACTACTGCCTGAAATGGACCAACTGAGCCGTTGTATGCCTACTCGATAAGGACAGAATGGAACTTTGATTTTATATCCTGGGGTACAATATTATCTGGGTCCAACTTAACTTTATCAGAATGAGCCGAAACAGAAATAGGCTTAGCTATGTAACTTGGAGGCAGTGTAGAGTTCTCCGCTGGTGGGACATAGGTTGTGCAAACTTGGCAGAAATGCTCATGTCGCTTTACAACCTGGGGCCTGTTGGTAAAACTGGATACGGACTCTACCAGCTACACTACAAATAACATCGTACGGGGGCCAGGATCTTAAAAGTGCAGAAGTGTCACGAGGCTCAAGAGCAAAAACATCATCATTCTGGGAGAAGTCAGGTGGTAAATCTAACTCAATAAAGTCGCCAGGCCAAATAGTAGTTTCTCCCTCTGGAGCGCGCAGAACGCATGCGCGGCGCACGCTAGGAGGACTAGGATGTATAGGACGAGACCCATATACATACTGTAGGTAGTTCCGTCGCCCAGAATTATTTGTCTCCTAGCTGGACGAATGGCTATGTCATTTAACTCCATAAATGGGGTGCCCGCGAGTACGGCCACATCAAGTTTCTCGACAACAAGACCTTCAAATTTAAATTCCTTGCCGTCCCTAGTAAACACAATAGAGGTTTCGCCTATGACAGTGAGTGGGGATGATCCGTCTGCCTGATGGGTGGACTGGGAGCTAGTTTTGATGGATGCACCTAATGCAGTGGCTGTAAAAACTGATATCATGTTACCTGTTGCCCCACTGTCGACTGTGATTCGAACGGTATGATGTTAGTGAAACGCGTCTAGATATGGGGACTGTCTGACCTGGACTCTCAGAGCAGAAGGCTCTAACGTGTCACTAACTGGGTCATCGACAGAGTCTGCACTATCATCGATAATGTCAACGATCTGTCGGGCTTTAGCAATGTACCTCCTATCTGACTCGGGCAAATGTGGGCATTGACTAAGAAAGTGTCGATCGTCTGAACGACCGCACTGTTTACAGATAGGACACGTTTTGGGTAGTTGAAAACGTGAAGGCTGGAACGGTCGACGAGACCTTTGGGAATGAGGTATGCTTGCTGGGCGTGCTGCTACTGCACGCAAGACGCGTGTGTCATCGGCTGTACGTAACTCTTCTAGAAGGGAATCATTAGCTTGTGAGATTTCAGGTTTAATTGAAGCAAGTGTTCTGGTACGAAGTTCTGTGTCATACCTTTGTTTAACTATCTTTGGAAGTCCTTTATGTATTAGAGAGAGCCACATAAGGACCACCATATTTTCCAGGGAGGGGGAAAGCTCCTCGTTTTCTTCAACTACCTGGTTATGAGGTTCAATAACTTGAACCCCAAGGACAGCTAAAGCATCACCATTTAATTTTTAAAGATTTTTTTCCCCCAAAGTATTGACTTTTATACAGGGCCTATGCCCGGCCCTACAGCAGTTTACTGATGCATTAGCTGTTTCGATCCTCTATTTTGTTAAGGAGGTACTTTTGGTTGGGATCGCCTGCATACGAAACATGCTATACGTTATGCAAGTATGCAT
>NW_022696924.1:437765-443023 GCF_011630105.1 Anneissia japonica
GTTGTGGTTTTTGGACAGATACTGGTTTTACCAGCAGAAAGTCGCAGGTCACATTTGTAGATGCACTGTAGAAGCCGCCGCCAGTTATAAAGCAGTTCATCATAACTATCCCCACCACAATACAGGTCGTCGGCAAGTTTGCCAACCACTCCCTCCTCGATCAAGTCTCCCAGCACGCGACATGTAAGCTATTCAAGGGCTGTCTCAGACCCGGGCATAACCATAGCGCAGTGAGCGTACACTCTTACGCCACGAAATGGCGTTGCTACGCCGCAATATTTCATGGACTCTCGAGACAAGGGTATTTAGTAAAAGGCTTTAGTTAAGTCAGTGGTAATGAGGTGTTTCCATTTGGCAATATTTCTAAGGACGGAATTAACATCAGACATTAGTGATGGTTGGGGCTTTGCGTAACGTCCGACTTCAGCAAATGCTGTGACAAGACGGAAACCACCGCTTTCCTTCTTGACCAAGAAAGAAGGGTTTAAATACTCCACCTGGACACCAACGTCTTCTGGGCGAACGAAAACACCCATTTGCTCAAGTTCATCGAATTTGTGTTGCCTTTTAAAATGTTGCCAGAAAGAAAGAAAGAAAGAATCTCTTGGAAACAGAACCCAGTCAGCATGCAGCTGCTGACTGGGTAAAGAAAGAAAGAAAGAACTAGAGATACTATGTTCAATAGAACATGAACCCAGTCATTTTTTAAGAGATAACCACTGTGACTTTTAACCTCAACCTGTGAACACCCCATGTTTGGTAGGAGTCTGACTAATGCAATTGGTCCAATCGTTAGTCACTAGCAATATTTGATAATTTTCACTAAAGTGACCCTTGTGATTTTTGACCTATAGGTGAAGAGTAGTTTTTCATGTTTAGAAGGTCCTAAGGATCATTCCTGGTAAATTTGAGCTCAATTGGGCTATTTTGACAATTTGACACTGATGACCCCAGTTTAACCACTGATGGCAGACAGGGGTGTAGGAGGTGTCACTGGTTCTTAATGATCAAATTTGTTTGAATTTGGTTCAATTATTTGCCATTAGTAACATTTTGAACCTTTGACCTACGAACTTTGACATATGGGTAAAGAGTATTTTTTTCATGTTTAGAAGGTCCTAATTATCATTCCTGGTAAATTTGAGCTCAATTGGGTTATTTGGAAAATTTAACCCCGATGACCCCTGATCCCAGACTGGGGTGTAGGAGGTGTCGCCGGTTTTTAATGACGAAATTTGATTGAATTTGGTCCAATGGTTTGCCATTAGTAGCATTTTGAAATGTTACTAGAGAGAACAAAAAATAACCCTTTAATGACCTTTGACCGTAAATCGCTGAACACCATAAGACCCTACATTATGCCAATACATATGTGCCCAGGACAAGACTGTGCTATGATATTTGTGACAGAAGTATTTTATTTTTTTGAAAGTTTTTTACCCTAATGACCCCTATGTGACCTTTGACCCCAAGCAGTGCACACCCCATGTATGAAAGGTGTCACCGATTATACTGACCAGGTTTGGTTGAAATTGGCACAACCGTTTGGCACTAGTAGCGTTTTAAAATGTTGCTAGAAAAAGATAAACATTACCCCTTAATGACCAAAGGACAAGACTGTGCTACGTTATTTGTGAGACAAGTAGTCTTTTATAGGATTTTTGGTTTTTTGACCCTAATGCCCCTTATGTGACCTTTGACCCCAAGTTGTGAACAACACATAAATGGGAGGTGGCACCGGTCCTACTGACCAAGTTTTAATTAAATCGGTCCAGTTTGCCACTAGTAGCCTTTTAAAATGTTGCCAGAAAGAAAGAAAGAAAGAAACTGCTAAGAAACAGAACCCAGTCAGCATGCTGCTGACTGGGTAAGAAACTGCTAATAGACCGTGGGTTGAGGATCGAAAACGTTCAATTCTGTGACCCACCAATCCGGGCTACCTGGCTTTTGCACAAAAATGTCAATACTAATAAATTGTAACATAATTTGATTGTCGGCAATCGTGAATTTGGGGAAACTGTAACCAAAAATGAGAATTTATATCAAAAGTTGCTACGTAACTATAGCCAATCAGAAGACCACTAACAATAAAGTTTGGCTTAGCTGCAAGGCCCTCAGCCAATCACAAACTACCTTCTATTCCGTTTGTCCAATGTAAATAGTAAACAACACACTCCACTTGCAAGTATGGCGTTGGACAGAAGTTCTTCAAATGATAAATCTGAGCCGGTTTCAGGCATATTTTTGTGATACATTGTAAGAACCAAGAGTATGGTTGTGTCATTAAACGTAAACAGCTTAAAGAAATTTAAGGATGTGCAACTCTGTTGAAAATAACAAATACGAGTCCTCAGTAAGGCCTATTAAGTTTCCGTCGAAGCTGATGAATAGCCTACATATATATGAAGAAGATCTCAAGGATGGTGGTGCAAGTAGTAGTAGTCAAAATTGCACCGAATCTGTTTAAAGGTACGTGTGTGGTTACATATAACGTTAAAAATGGTATGGTATGTTTTACTTAATTGAGAAGCACTAAGCGTCTCTCTATCACACCACACACACAGACAGGAAGCCCTGCCTTTTTCTCAAACTGGGGTACTATCGACAGCAAAATAACTACAGAGTATTGTGAATCAAATACGATGATGTTATATTGTAATAAGCATATTGAGACAATAATGTTGGCAATGAATCGACCCAGCATAAACACTGACCATGAAGACAAATCAAGAATAGCCATCCACAATTATATAGCAACTATTTTACCGGTACTACTGTCTACCAAGAACAATTACTACATAAATTGAATCAATTCAGTTTTTTGTGGTGGGGGATGTGCCTTTCAGTGACTGTGCTTAGGCTAAGTAATTCAGGCTTAATTTGATTTTTAATGTCTTCATGAAAAGAATATAACAAAAGTATTATATTAATAGTACAGTATGCTTTATCTACATAGGAATCCTTAGACACAACATAACAAAAAATATATGTATTAATAGGTATCAAAACTTGCTTAAGCAAACAATATTTATCAACACTTTGATGTCCAAATAAACATCACCACCTGCATTTAATACTGTATTATACTGATACTACTTATTTTTCTTCTTTTCTTTTTTTTTTTTTTTGGAAAACAACCTTTGATTAAAAAGAAACAATTTAAATACATATTTGATCATTAAAACCATCACAGTAGCATTGATAAGCTCTTTGAATTAGTTTGTTTAATTAATTTTCACAGACCACAGAATCAAGTGAATGGAAGTTGATGAACCACAGCCAAAGCAAATGCTCATTCTGCATCACCTGAAAGCTGAAGTCAAGAATTAAAGAAGTGCTTCATGGTCGAAGTCATGTTCTCCCATGTATTTTTTTTTGTAAAAAGGCAATAAAATATTAAGTACTTTTAATAGAGCAAAAACCATTGAGAAATTAGTAAGATGTGAAACACTGAGTGGTGGAATTACTTGAGGCTGCTATTGCAAATCAGGATGAAGCCTTGTCACTACACGGAGGATAAGGATCTGGTGACAATTCAGGCCATATTATAGGCCATGGATAGATACATGAATCAATTGAAAGTACTGTAGTCCTATCAGATTGGAACTGTATACTGTTTGTATGAATGTTGTTATCTATTTGATATGACATCATACCATACACTGTGTTGAGAAATATTACCAGATATTATTAAGGTTTTCCTTGTATGAACATTTATCAACAACACATTTATTTTCTTTATAAAAATTTGCATTGACTTTTTTAATTGCATTGTATTGTATTTTACAATGCAATATGAAAAGAAGAAAATAAAAGAACAGTACTTGCTGATAAATGATAATGAATACAGCAAAACTTTCATTATTTCTAGTTTCTTTTAAATTGTTTATGCTGGTTGGCTACATTGATAATATTATATAATTGTAATATTTAACACATGTTTATAAGTGGATTGGATTGAACTCTATATTCAGCTATGTTTAAAGCAGTTCTATGTATATGCTAGTGTTTCAATAATATTCATATAAAAGTTCAGATTTTTGTCATAAACTTCTTTCAACCTTGTGTTTACTGTTGTGTAGTTAAATGTATATACCCAGTGAGTGATCAGAGAGATAATGAATGTGCTGATGGGATGCAACTGGCTGAACTGAGGTATATTAAAAATTTATTTGTTTCACTTTATTGGAATCATGTAATTGCTTTACTTTTATTCATTAATTCAGTCCATATTATCAAGGTCTTCAAGCAGTTAAACAAAAATCAACAGGCATAGCAAGAAATACTGATTAATGTTACTTAATTATATTGCATGCAAATAAACACATTTGAAATTTTACATCAGCCTCAATGTGTTCTTAATTATTTTTTGAAGTAATTCAGCGTCAGTTTTCTTTTAAAATGTACATTTTTTTAATTACAAAAAAAAAACAAAAAAAAGCGATTACAAATAGAATAAAAATATATTATATATTTACAGGAATTTCCTGTCTCATTCAAAGTCGAACATTCCTTCTTGCCCTTCCTACTATGCGTATGTAGGCTTCGATAAGTAATACAATACACATTCAGTACAGCATGGTCGACTTTGACTTAAAAAAACTACGGTATGACAGTCGACAGAAGACGGGAAATGCAATTTACTACCTCTAAAACCTTACAACTATTACCAATTTATTTTATTTAAAGGCTGGTATACTTATATCATATTGAAATATTCCACTAAAACCGGAGAACTTTCGTCCAAATTGCTACACATTGTCACTTTCCTCGCGACATTGTTTACATTAGTTACCGAGTTTACAAGAACGTTTGTGATTGGCTAATAGCGTCTCATCAATGCTTAACAGGTATGGTAAGTGTGCTGTGATTGGGTACTGCATTCGTGAAGGACATTTTTTTGAAGATAAATTCTCATTTTTGGTTACAGTTTCCCCAAATTTACGATTGCCGACAATTATATTATGTTTCAATAAAATAGTATTGACATTTTTGTGCGAATGCCAAGTAGCGCAGATCGGTGGGTCACAGAATTAGTAAACTAAGCCGATTTTGGAGCCTCAACCCACGGTCTATAAGAAAGAGAACCCAGTCAGCTGCTGCTGACTGGGTAAAGAAACTGCTAGGAAACGGAACCCAGTCAGCATGCTGCTGACTGGGTAATAATATAATGATTTACTAGTATGGTTTGTATGATTGGTTGTAGTGCAAGATGTGTATAAGAGACAGGCTGATGGGATGCAACTGGCTGAACTGAG
>NW_022696924.1:443258-446150 GCF_011630105.1 Anneissia japonica
GTCATATGCAGCTCTATGATCAATAGCATCAAAAGCTTTTGTAAAGTCTTGTAAGGCAAGTGTGCTAATACCCTTTTCACACTAAACTACTGTAGTTCGAAGAACGTTCCTGCCTGTTCTGGAAATTTCATGAAACGGGATGAGGATGGGTTCAAACATGCAATTTTGGCTTTTACTACGACACAACACAGTTTGAAGTATTACGATTGCAGATGGTTTCTACAACGTTCACATAACGTTTAAAACGGGAAGATGTTACGCTCAATGTCATTTGTAGTCCATTCTTAACAAGTTCCAATCCGTCCTCAACCTGTTTAACCCCGTTCAGTAAGTTTCAACCCATTCTAGTACGTATCTACACGGTTCGCACGACATGTCCGTTCAAACCAGTTTATGCTCAGTCTTACCCGTTTGCAGGCAGTCTTTAATACGTTCAGAACGGGGATCTGGGTCATGTTCCAGTCCGATCTGCTGTAATACGACCCATATCTAGCCTGTTCTCATTTCGATTCAGTACTTGCTATAGCAAACATGCCAAGGAAACAGAAGAGGCAAGGGAGAGGAACTTCAAAGAAATACATCGATGATTTTCTTGCTGATGACAATGCTGGCCCATCTATTCCTGCTGCTGATAAAGACAAAGAGGAGGAAGCTCTAGGGAGTGAGGCACCATCATCACCTCATTCTGAAAATGATGAAGCAGAATCACAGATTCAACAGGGCAAGAAAAAAAAGGTCAAAAACACTGACACACCAGAGAGCTGATTTCCAAATGAGGAGAGCATCATTGATCTGCACTATTTATAACAAAAACTTTGCTGATTCGACTGCAAACGGGGTGGATAAAGTTAAAATGTAGTAGAAACGAGTAGATCTGACTAAAAACAGATTGAACGTACTGACAATGTAATAGAAACGAGTAAATCCAGGGCTCGATTTAGTACTAGCCCGGCGTACAATGTCTAGTAAAAACCGCTCCGGGCTAGCCTATTTACTCCTCATGTTGCCCGGTTGTCTAGTGGAGAATTAGCAAGATAAACATTTTCTTTAAAGAAAAACGGAACTTTCGAGACAATCCCTGCATAAGAGGTACCGCAGCCCAGAGAGTACGCTGTAGGTAGCTTTCAGCTCTTCACATGCGTGAGTGTTTAATTATTAAGATGATCCCCAAGTCATTCACCAACCACTAGTAACAGGATAGCATGTATCTCTCAACAGAATTATTCATTAAGGTATTTATTGCACAATCATAAAACATTAAAATATATAACAGCAGTCAAACAAAAGAAAGACTGAAATTGTTATATTTACAAGGGAATTAAAAAGAAAAAATTACTATACAAAATTCATAATTAGGCTTACAATTAAGATATACAATTCAAATTACAATTCCAAAATACAATTCAAAATTACTTATATAAAAAAAAGGAAGAAAAAAAAAAAAAAAAGTAAAAAAAAAAAAAAAAAAAAATATTATTCCTATTCATTCATTCCTATTCATTTGTTTATTTTCAATTAAGCGAAACAGAGTATTTACGAAACTGTTCGAAATTATTCAGGTTAGCATATGTTTTCACTATGTAAAACCCTATTCATTTGTTTATTTTCAATTATGCGAATTCGAATCTGTTCGATAATTATTATAAGTTTATGATATGAACCTTAATAAAGTTCATTAAGAATTCCTATTATGGAGGGGATTGCAGAGTTCTTATATCGTTTAGTTTTGGGAATGAGTCCTTGGAGTTTTCTTACTCTTCTGAGTGAAACGTTTGAGTCAATACGTCTGCGAGGTAGCATATGCGAGTAGCGTTCAGAATTGTATAGCGATTTTGCAAATGAAGTCAAAAGAGTTCTCCTTCTTTCAACTAAAGTGGGGATTTGTTATAGATCTAGAACTTGATCATAACTATATTGTTTAGGATAAGTAATAATTCGTAGTACTCTTTTTTGTACCCGTTCAATGTTATAACTTTGTGCTGAAGTAATACTGGTAGTCCAAACAGGGCATGCAAATTCCAGAAGTGGTTGAATATAGGTAAGATAAACAAATATAAGATCAGATTGATCCGCTCCATTTCTTTTCAGGCAGCTAATCATATAAATGCGACAAGAAGCTTTACGCATCATATCATTAACGTGGGTGTTCCATTTTAGATCTGATTGTATTGTCACACCCAGGAGTTTGAGAGATAGGACTGGTTCAAGGGAATGATTATCCAATACAATATTATTATTATTATTATTAACAATGTCACAATTAAGGAAACTAATTGTCATGTTATAACATTTCTGGGGTTTGAGTTTCATTGAGTTGGGAGAAGATTGATTGATCGTTCAATCTGGTTAATTTAGGTAGTCATTTAATTTAATGTACTACCTTATATTAATATTATTTTCTTATAATGATATTTATAAAATGTTCAACTTTTAATAATTAAGTACTTCAATGCTATAGGAAGGTAGGCTAGGCTAGCCTAGGCCCTATGTCTTGTCTAGGCCTAGGCCAAGGTAGCCAGCCTAGCCTAAGCAAGATTTATTGCCATTGGGGGTGAGTAACTTGAGACCTAAAGATGATGCATTGGTTTGATTGATTTCTGGGCCCTTTGTTAAATATTAGAATGCCGACTATATAACCAGGGAGATGTAAAACATGCCCATCTGTCCCTGTTAGTGTTATAAGTCGATTTTGCAGCATGGGTGATTTTTTTTATTTTAGTATTCAACAATCTCAAACAGCAATGCTACAGAAATTATGAAATTTCAAATCAACCTTCAAATTTAATTGTCGCTAATAAATATTTTGAAACAAAATTTTTTCCTGTCTGTGGGCTAGTAAAATATTCTGTGGGCTAGTAAAATCTCTAGTAAACTAGCCCAGTGGGCTAGTTA
>NW_022696924.1:446825-456002 GCF_011630105.1 Anneissia japonica
ATTCAAAATAACTTATATAAAAAAAGTAAAAAAAAAAAAAAAAAAAATTTTATTCCTATTCATTCATTCCTATTCATTTGTTTATTTTCAATTAAGCGAAACAGAGTATTTACGAACTGTCTCTTATACACATCTAGATGTGTATAAGAGACAGGGCCCAAGGTGTAAGCTAGCCAGCCTTTGTTGAAAGGGCACTTCATGAAAAGGGGGGTTCGTTCGCACCCAACGAACACCCCTGGCTACGGGCTTGGTATTGACTACTCCTGTAAGGGTTTCTCACTCTGAAAAAAATGTTCTTATATACTTAACCCTCTGTTTCCTAACCAGAAAGAATCCACAATCAATTACATGATAGAAGGGTACATCCGTACCAATAAGACTGTCATATGCAGCTCTATGATCAATAGCATCAAAAGCTTTTGTAAAGTCTTGTAAGGCAAGTGTGCTAATACCCTTTTCACACTAAACTACTGTAGTTCGAAGAACGTTCCTGCCTGTTCTGGAAATTTCATGAAACGGGATGAGGATGGGTTCAAACATGCAATTTTGGCTTTTACTACGACACAACACAGTTTGAAGTATTACGATTGCCGTTTGTAGTCTGTTCTTAACAAGTTCCAATCCATCCTCAACCTGTTTAACCCCGTTCAGTAAGTTTCAACCCATTCTAGGACGTATCTACATGGTTCGCACGACATGTCCGTTCACACCAGTTTATGCTCAGTCTTACTGCAGGCAGTTTGCAGGCAGTCTTTAATACATTCAGAACGGGGATCTGGGTCATGTTCCAGTCCGATCTGCTGTAATACGACCCATATCTAGCCTGTTCTCATTTCGATTCAGTACTTGCTATAGTAAACATGCCAAGGAAACAGAAGAGGCAAGGGAGAGGAACCTCAAAGAAATACATCAATGATTTTCTTGCTGATGACAATGCTGGCCCATCTATTCCTGCTGCTGATAAAGACAAAGAGTAGGAAGCTCTGGGGAGTGAGGCACCATCATCACCTCATTCTGAAAATGATGAAGCAGAATCACAGATTCAACAGGGCAAGAAAAAAAAAGTTCAAAAACACTGACACACCAGAGAGCTGATTTCCAAATGAGGAGAGCATCATTGATCTGCACTCTTTATAACAAAAACTTTGCTGATTCGACTGCAAACGGGGTGGATAAAGTTAAAATGTAGTAGAAACGATTAGATCTGACTAAAAACAGATTGAATGTACTGACAATGTAATAGAAACGAGTAGATCTGACTAAAAACGGACTGAACGTACTAATAATGTAGTAGAAACGAGTAGATCTGAGTAGAAACTGAGCAAGAACTATTTAGAACTGAAAAGCAACATATCACAAACGTATAAACTGGTTAACACGGCTTAAGAACACAGTGAAGACGTAATGGAATGTAGTTAGGTCTGTCTGAGAACGAGCAGGACAGGGTGGAACGTAACAGCATCTGTGTTGAATCGTACTCCTATTTTCCCCCCGTTCGCACGACGTTCAGCTCGTTTTTGACCCGTTCGTTATTTATGTTCGCAGTACGGCAATTCCATTTTCAGTACAGCACTCTCGTTCAAAATACTGTATGACCTTACTCGGTCCTATTTTTGAACGGGTAGAACGCGATCAAATTTTAAACATGGTTGACGTTCTGGACAACCATTCCCGTACTTGCACGTTCATACCGTTCGTACTAAGATTGTATTCGGTCTCTACTACGTCCATTCCGTTCATATCCCGTTCGTCAGGAGGTAC
This sequence comes from Anneissia japonica, assembly GCF_011630105.1. Lineage (NCBI taxonomy): Eukaryota > Metazoa > Echinodermata > Crinoidea > Comatulida > Comatulidae > Anneissia > Anneissia japonica. The sequence goes on from NW_022696924.1 coordinate 448,587, forward strand.
TATTGAATTAGAAGTCTTACCATTAGATATTTATTTATGATATACTTCTACCAGGCAACAGTAGGTAGATAACACTTACCGGTTAACAAAACTGACGCTAGTCTATATGAGGCTTGACACCTTTAACAACAATCTGAGAAACTTTCTTTCGGCCACCTTAGCAACGGTCGGCGTCAAGGAGTTGGGTTTACGGTTGTTGATCTAAGGAGATTTCTGTTTCGGAAGTGGGACGACATTTGCTTTTTTTATAACAATGTTACAATACCATGTTCTAATTAGGAATTTATTATATTAGTGATAAGTATGCTAAGCTCATAAGCACATTCTATAATTAATATATTTGGTATATTATCTGGTTCCCCACTTTCAAAACAGAGATCCTCATAAGATCCTGCCAGGTGGCACTGGGCTGGGGAGGTAAGCTGGTAAATGGAGTGGGTTTATAGGTTGTTGTGTGCTGAGAGTAAGAGACATGATGTTGAACAGCAATATAATCATCCGGGTCCACACTTGGGACTTGAATCGTGGGATTACATTTACCCTCCTCTGCTCCCTGGGGAGTATTCCTAGTTATGTGTGTAATCAGCACTATCAATATCATTCCACTATTAAGGTGCAATATTGGCCATATCAACAGAATATCAAAAAAGTAGAGGTATATCATCAGATCAGCTCAGATCTAAACAAAATCAACCTAGCACTGAAAGCAGTGCAAAATCAAGTAATAGAAGCAATATTTGTTATAGCAAATCTTCTGATAATTATGCTACTTACAGATATTGGTCTGATCTAGCTGGTTGTAGCAGTTAAAAATTTAAATAGCACACATTGTAGCATTGATATTTACACATACAGCAGTTGAACTGATACAAGGCTTTACATAATGTTTTATCTAACTGCTACTGTATATAACTGATACATGAATTTGATGTATCATTTAACTGCAGTGCTACATATATTTACTGATACTGTATAGCAGCTCTCTCAGCTGCTATACATTTCTATAGCAGCTGCCTGTATATGTGTAGCAATATGAAGCTATGCTGTGCAGCTATGTATAATAGTAGTCAAAACAAAAGAATGTAATTTCATCATCAGTCTCCAGCCAACTGGTGTAGTCACTCACACATTTGTTGGTAACTATTACTGATCACACCACGCATTATAATCATATACAAGATTGGGATGCGAAAATACTGGGGAAAGGAGAAATCCATTTAGATTTTTTAAAAAAGGCAACAATGTGAACAGAGATGAGGTTCTTATACACTCTCAACAATTTACAATGAACTATTAAATACAACAAGAGCAGGCGGGGCCCTGACCAACATCTGCGCATCACTTCAGCGGACTGATGGCATCGTGACAAAAATGAAGTAACAACATAGTCAGTTGAAACAGGTAAATGCCAATGTTATTTTGGTTCAATCATAAACGGAAGTTTAACAACAGTAATGGTTTTGATAAGATTAATGATAAATTAATTATAACACATATTAAAAGAAAAATAATGTATGCTGGATACGATCAAGGTGGACTTAGGGTTACTGATTTTAGATCACAGGTAGCGGCCTTTAAATTAAATGGTTCAGGCGTCTGTATGAAAATGACGATGGTGACGATGAAAAATGGAAAATCTTGCCATTATTGTACTTCCAAAATTTTGGACTAATGTCAGTTATTGCAAACCTCTCAAAAGTTATATTCAAAATTCAAACATTTTTACAATTCTGTTGCTTATGCAATAGAATGGTTTAATGAAAATCAATTTAATATTCCAGTAAACTACAACAATATTATGGAACAAATTATCTGGGGAAACAAATTCATATATATAAAAGATAAGGCGTTTTATAATCGAAAATGGATAGAGTCAGGAATCCTAAAAATTAAAGATATAGTAGAAAATAATAATTTTATTACCTCACAACAACTCATTAACAGATTAAAGTACAAACATAACTGGTTACCAGAGTACACTTAGGCCATGGGCTTGAGGGGGGTCACCGTGCATTCCCCCCCCCCCCCACAGTTAAACTTCCTTGGTATCATTTTGTCCTTACGGGCATATAGAACAATAAAATTGATGTTAACAAGAAAAATATAGGGATGCATTGTATGTACTCACGTCATTTGTAATGGTCGTTAGTGTTTTATGGTCAGTGCTTTTTTGGGGGGGAGGGGTAACATTTATGCCCATAACCTGTGAATTAAAAATCCCATCAATGTTATTTTAGTAGCAATGTGTAGCATATATGTTTCTTAATCAAATGCAGTTTAAACAAAATTAATCCGACAATTATTAACATCACTAGAGGTCAAAAGGACATCGACCTTTTTCTAAAATGCAAATTTTTTCATAAAATATCAATAAACTTCAGTGTCATATGTCTAATTTTGGATGTATTTGATACAAATTGTGTTTTTCTTGTAGTTATTAAAATATGGAATACAAAAATTGAGGTTAACAAGAACAAAATTAAAATGCATTATGTACTATATTGTCAATCTTTATGATCTGAGAAATTTGTAATCAACAACAGTTTTTGGGGTAGGGGATAAGACTTATGCTCATAAACCTTGATTTAGTCAATGGATTTGTATGATGTTGGTATCAACATTTAGCCTATAGCTTGGTCAGTCATTCAAATTGAAAACATTTTGAAACAGGCAGAAATTGACGTAGCTAGAGGTCAAAAGGTCATTGACCTCCACAAAAAAGTTGTAAATTTATTCCCAATTCACTCACAAAACGTTTACAAATCTACAGTAGATTTGATACCAATTAGTATTTTATATTATAAATAAGCATATGGAATATAAAACAATGATATTATCAAGAAAAATAAACAAACGGTATCTTATCAGAACTAGTCTTAGGTTCATTGCAAAGCAAATCATTGTTTGATCTTAATGATGCCTTAGCTACTGCAGATTTAATTAGATTGTTTTAGATTATGCCCTAAAATTTAATCTCTAGCTCATACACTTAAGAACGATTATAATTCTCTAAAACAGGATTCGAACATCGAACCTCTTTTTTGCAATCCACCCATCATTGCTAGACAACAGCCACCTAATTTAATATTGATTTTGACTTCATCTAAATTACCTTCACTCACCCACAAGTATGGCAACACACCATGTTTGAAACCCAGATGCAAACTTTGCAACATTATCACTACAGATAGTTTATATACTGTCTCTTATACACATCTAGATGTGTATAAGAGACAGGTATTAGATTGGCCTATGTATACTGTATATCGTGTCTGTATTTAACATATTTAAATGTTTGTCAATCTAAGTCGAATGTACAGTATATCCTGGTCCATCACTTGGTTAAGCTCATCTTCATAAGACTTCTATGAATGGATACCTTGTTTGAAGCAAGAAACCAAGTTGTCTTTATCCAGTACTACTCGTTATTTTATTCGTGTGGGAAACTTTTAACATAACTTTCACCAATATATATTTCCATATATTGCCATAAAGAATATCTGCCATGGTTTTTGCGAAGAATTTGCATTTTTCTACAGAGGTCAATGACTTTTGACCTTTAGATACGTCAATTTCTGCACACGTTTTAAATTTGAATGGCTGGAAAATCTACAGGCTACATGTTAATACCAACATCATGCAAATCTATCCAATAAATCATGAGTTATGAACCTAAATGTTAACCCCTACCCCAAATATCGCCATTGATTACACAAGTCATCAAAAATGACAGTAATACATTTAATCAATTTATACATTTTCTTGTTAATATCATTTGTGCTATTCCATATGCTTATTAATAATGGAAAATACTAATTGGTATCAAATCTACTCACAACTGTAGATTTGTAAACGTTTGTGAGTGAATTGGGAATAAATATACAACTTTTCTGTGTAGTCAATGACTTTTTGACCTCTAGTTGTGTCAATTTCTGCCAATTTCAAAACTTTTTAAATTTGAATGACTGACCAATCTATAGGCTAAATGTTGATACCAACATCATACAAATCCATTGAGTAAATCAAGAGTTATGAGCATTTAATTTTATTCCCTACCCAAAAACTGTTGTTGATTACAAATTCTAAGATTATAACACAATGACAGTAGTACATTTAATCAATTTGTACATTTTTCTTAATAATATCATTGTTTTATCTACTCACAACTGTAGATTTGTAAACTTTGTGAGTGAATTGGGAATAAATTTACAACTTTCTGTGGAGGTCAATGCTACGTCAATTTCTGCCTGTTTCAAAATTTTTTTAATTTGAATGGCTGACCAATCTATAGGCTAAATGTTGATACCAACATCATACAAATCCATTGCCTTAATCAAGAGTTATGAGCATAAATAAAAAAAAGAGGTTCGATGTTCAAATCCTGTTTTGGGCTTGACGCCTGTGAGCACAGTAATGGCACAAAGAGCGACTCCTGATATGAATACAGTGTCAGGAACACAAAATATGTAACAAAACGTGATTTCCAGCTTCAGTACGTTCTGTGTGCGTGGAAATGAACGTATGGAACGTAAATATGGAAAGTTTTGGAATGCAGAAAATGACCTGAAAAGTTTAAACTATCTGAATAGTGATATTGAGAATTTTGAAATTTCAACATACGCACACGTCACGATGTGTGCATGTACAGTAATGGCACACGAAATTAAATATTGTCGTGTTTTTAAAACCGTTTGTTAGTTATTAATGCCACAGGAATTTTCCCTTTATATAACCTATGTCGTGTTTTTAAAACCGTTTGTTAGTTATTAATGCCACAAGAATTTTTCCTTTATATAACCTATACTGAAGTCTGATAGCGTCGAAATACAGTCTGCCATTCAACCTTGACCTGAAGATTATGCTCACTTAATATGATTCAAAAATGACAAATGGTTAAGATGATATGGGCTCATCAACGTTTTAAGGAAAGAAAGATGTGGGTGGTCAGAAAAAACAATTTTTTTGACCATGATGACATCATTAAAATGTAAAAAGAAGTCAAATATATGTAAAAGAATTGTCTCAGCTATAACATGCTCAAAGTTGGAAGGCAATCAATCAAGGATAAGCGAGATACATTCAAATGCGTATTTTCAAAAATGATGTCATAGCTATAATTCACTTTCTTTGAATTCAGATGCCAATATGATGACATCATAATGTCCGATCAGCCATTATGATCTATAAAATCATATTTACAGCTTATGTGCTTTCAGAATATGTAATAAAAATTGGGGGTCACCTTTCATCCTAAGGAGCTATAACTGATTAAAAATAGGCCTGATTTTAGCATATTTTCACTGTATATCGGCACAAATCCGCGCAAAGATACCTATATTTGATGCGCATGTACGGCATTGCTATTGGCCATAAGAAGACAAAAAGAATGGAAATTTGTGAAAACAATGTCAGGAACCCAAAATATGAAAAAAAACCTAATTTCTAGTTTCCATACATACTGCGCAAGTAATAGTGCGCATGCGTAGTGGAAAATTATGAAAAATTTTCAAATGCTCAAAATGGCCTGAAACGTGCTCTAATTTAGTCAAAAAATGATTTCGAGCATTTCAAAATTTTGACGCACGTGTGCGCGTGCGTTATGAAGCGCGTAAAATTAGGGTACAGTACATTCAGCATTAACCCGAAGTTAATGCTAACTTAATACGATTTCGAAATGGCAATTGGTTAGGCTGATATATTCGATAATGTAAAAACGCAAATTGCGCGTAGCTGACGTCACGCATGACTGGTCACCTTGAAAACCCTACCATGTCTATTCCAGGCGATGCCAAAATGATCGTTGAAACGATCGTCTGCGTACCTCATAGCAATTTTGAGATATCGTACGATCAAAAATACGGAGAAAGAAAGGAGAATAAGAAAAAGAGATGAGACGTACAATAACAAGAGGTGATCCGCTCGAGAAGCGGATCACCAAAAATGAAATGAAAGAAATAAAGGTTGGTGAAATTCCCACAAAAGAGAAAAAAAATTATAACACATATTCAGTGGGAAATTTCATTAAACAGCAAAATCCATAATGAACTGCCTACATTTTCCTATAAAATGCCCCAAAAAATAAACAGAGTTTCGACATCTTTTCAAGATACAACTGATTTTCAGTGCTAGATGCCTGGACACATCTTAATGAATATTTGTTTTCTTTGTCAAAACCTCTTAAAATTTTCTACTAGACCGGTCGTATATGAGGTGTAGGTGTCACTTTTTGCAGAATTTACCAGACCAACTTTTTCTAATGTATTTTTTGACGTAGATTACGAATCTGATTGTTGATCGGTCTGGGGAGGGGGATTTTTCGAGATATGTGGGGTCAAAGGTCAAATCTGGCATATTTAAGGAAGGGGGTCACAAAAGTGAATTAGTGTACCAAAATAATGTTTTCTAATGTAATTTAGGTCATAGATTCCAAAAATGACAGTAAATTGGACAGGTATGGATAGGTATAAATTTGGTTGTTAATCGGGCCAGGGAGAAAATTTGGTTGTTAATTGGGCCAGGGAGATGATTTTAACATAGGAAAGATCAAAGTATAAGAAGGGGTTAGAAATATTCCTACGTATACCAAAATATGTTTTACAATGTAATTTTGATCGTAGATGTCAGCATATGAAAGATAGGTGTTTAATCGACCACATGTCTCAAAATTCAAGGATGCCCTTTTGGAACTTACAGGATTGATGTCCTCAAACAGTGAGAAAAAGGATTGTAGCTCCTCTCGGATTATCAGATCTGAGAAAAAGGTGAAGTTTGTTCTAAAAATACTACAAGATGATAGAATACAGATTAAAAACCTCTACAACCACATTCTTCTCATTATTGAAGCGGGAACAAAATTAATTCTTGACTGAATTCTTTAAAGAAGAAGAAGGTATTGGCTAAGGGTAGAATTGTTAAATTTTTTGAGAGAGATATTTTTGGAAAGCTGCATGTTAACGCAAACCGTCAAGGTTCAAATATTTACTTCAACAAGGCATTAACATACTGTCTAATGCTGATGGGACGAGAAGAACTACAGTAAAGAGCAAGCTCTTGAAAGTAGTAGAGGAATACACTCCAATTATCTATTACTCCAGATTGCATAAGAGGTTTCTGCATACATTGTCGATCTGATGGCCACATATTCGATTACTCACATTTAAGGAGCTGGGGATAAGGCTGTTAAATCAGTTGCCTAAGAAGTACAGTCGCATAGATGTGATTGTTGATGCATACAAAATAAATTCTATTAAAAGTGGGAAACGGAACGACCGTGGGACAAGTGCTCCTTTTTTCATAAATTCGGTAAAACACTAAAATACCAAGGAATTTTTCAAGCTTCTTGACGAATGGGTCAAACAAAGATCGCATGACTGATCTCATACTGGATGTATGGAAGGAACATAAGGATATTATTCC
>NW_022696924.1:457090-486603 GCF_011630105.1 Anneissia japonica
TTGTTAACCTCAATTTTTGTATTCCATATGTTAATAACTACAAGAAAAACACAATTTGTATCAAATGCACCCAAAATTAGACATATGACCCTGAAGTTTATTGATATTTTATGAAAAAATTTGCATTTTAGAAAAAGGTCGATAACCTTTTGACCTCTAGTGACATTAAAAATTGTTGGAATAATTTTATTTAAACTGCATATGATTAAGAAACATATATGCTATACATTGCTACCAAAATAACATTGATGGGATTTTTAATTCACAGGTTATGGGCATAAATGTTACCCCTCTCCCCCAAAAAAGTATAGACCATAAAACACTAATGACCATTACAAATGACGCGAGTATATACAATGCATCCCTATATTTTTCTTGTTAACATCAATTTTTTCGTTTTATATGCCCGTAGGAACAAAATGATACCAAGGAAGTTTAACTGTGGGTGGGGGGTGCACGGTGACCCCCCCTCCAGCCCATGGCCTAACTAGAATAATTAATGCCATTCCTAAGGAATGGAAGAGTATTATATATAAGCATAGCATATGTATAAATGAAGATAAGAATTTGAATAAAAACTTATCGTTAAGTATGACAACAAGACAATTGTATAATTTGCTAGAAAAAAATAGAATACAACTTCCCATAAAGATTCAAAGTAAATGGGAAGCTATACTTGACGAACGACAAATTGACTGGAAAAAGTTTGGCACAGAAGAATTTCTATGATTAAAGAAAATAGAATTAAGCAATTGAATTTTAAACTCTTACACATGATTATACCTACAAGAATGCAATTATACAAATGGAAAATTGTCAGCAACAATTTGCGTACTAAATGTAAAGTTGTAGATGATGAAATACACTACTTCTATTACTGCGAGAACGCTAAAACTGTGTGGCGTTTCATGAAAAAAAAATTTAATTTGGATAGAGTACCCACGTTATCCAATATTATACTTGGTACCAAGTCGAGGTTTATAAATGACATGCTAAGCCTTGGTACCTTCTGTATTGCTAAAGCATGTACGTTATTGTTTTATGGTGAATGGATGCTTGATTCCACTACGACCTTGTTTGAAATTGAATATAATAGAAGATACTTGTTGTAAAGAAATGATTGTCAGCCATGTTTGGACTGACCCCTGTATTATGCAGGTGTTTGTATATGTGTTGTATAGCAGCCGAGATTGACAGACCCTGTATATCTGTTGTTTTTATGGGTATTATCCCCGTAAAAAAAAAAATAAATAAATATATAATAAACAAATTGTATATGTATGTGTATTTAATGATGATGCGTGTATATATTTCTATGCACGATTGTTTTATGTATGTTTATATATTCATATACGTGTAAGTATGTGTATGCGCACGTATGTATAAGTAAATTGGACAGCTATGGAGTCGTTCAAAAGTTATTGGTGTCAAAGGTCAAATAAGACATAATCTCTGAAAGGATGTTGCCTGTGTGATAAATGTGAAAAAAGAAACATTTTTGACATATTTTTGGGCGTAGAATCCGAATTTGATTGTTGATTGGTCCAGTGAGGGGTATTTTTCGAGATGTGAGGATTCAAAGGTCAAATTCGGCATATTTAGGAAGGGGGTCCCAAAAATGCACTATTTTACAAAAATAATGTTTTCAATGTAATTTAGGTCATAGATTCGAGAAAGAATGACAGTTGGACAGGTGTGGGGTTCGTTCAAAAGTTATGGGTCAAAGTTCAAATAAAATATAATCTGGGAAGTGGTATTACAGGTGAGTGTGATAAATGTACAGAAGAAACATTTTTGACATATTTTTTTGGCTCAGAATCTAAATTTGGTTGTTAATCGGACCAGGGAGAAAATTTAGTTGTTAATCGAGCCAGGGAGATGATTTTAATATAGGAAAGGTCAAAGTATAAGAAGGGGTTGGAAATATTCCTACGTATACCAAAATAATGTTTTACAATGTAATTTTGATCGTAGATGTCAGCATATGAAAGATAGGTGTTTAATCGACCACATGTCTCAAAATTCAAGGATGCCCTTTTAGAACTTACAGGATTGATGTTCTCAAACAGTGAGAAAAAGGATTGTAGGCCCTCTCGGATTATCAGATCTGAGAAAAAGGTGAAGTTTGTTCTCAAAATACTACAAGCTGATAGAATACAGATTAGAAACCTCTACAACCACATTCTTCTCATTATTGAAGCGGGAACAAAATTAATTCTTGACTGAATTCTTTAAAGAAGAAGGTATTGGCTAAGGGTAGAATTGTTAAATTTTTTGAGAGAGATATTTTTGGAAAGCTGCTCGCTAACGCAAACCGTCAAGGTTCAAATATTTACTTCAACAAGGCATTAACATACTGTCTAATGCTGATGGGACGAGAAGAACTACAGTAAGGAGCAAGCTCTTGAATGTAGTAGAGGAATACACTCCAATTATCTATTACTCCGGATTGCATCAGAGGTTTCTGCATACATTGTCGATCTGATGGCCACATATTCGATTATTCACATTTAAGGAGCTGGGGATAAGGCTGTTAAATCAGTTGCCTAAGAAGTACAGTCGCATAGATGTGATTGTTGATGCATACGAAATAAAGTCTATTAAAAGTGGGAAACGGAACGACCGTGGGACAAGTGCTCCTTTTTTCATAAATTCGGTAAAACACTAAAATACCAAGGAATTTTTCAAGCTTCTTGATAAATGGGTCAAACAAAGATCGTATGACTGATCCCATACTGGATGTATGGAAGGAACATAAGGATATTATTCCCAAAGGGAATTGCATTTATTTTTCAAAGAAAAATGAATGTTTTAAGTTGTCCAACGAGAACGTATGCTGTGTGGATGAGCTGGCATCTGATCAGGAAGAAGCAGACACGATAATTGCATTGCACATTAAGCATGCAATTGCAATCAACCCAGGAACAATTATCGTACGATCCCCTTCAGGTGATACTGATATAATAGTTATTCTATTGGCACTCTTTGCTGAATGTGACCAGATTATGGTTGACAATGGGCATGGAAACAGCAGGAAAATCTATGATCTCAAAGAAAGCGACACGTCCAAAGAAATTTAAGAAGCTCTCCTCGGTCTACATTCTTTTACAGGTAATGAATATGTGTCGACATTTTCCAGGAAAGGGAAAATGGCGTGTTGGAAAGTGCTGAAGAACTTTCCAAGATTTAATAACACATTCGTAGCACTTGGAAAAAGTTGGATTGCAACCGATGGACTTTACAACAACTTAGAAGAGCTTGTGTGCAAGCTGTATGGACTTAAGAAAATAAAAAACGTACAAGCTGCAAAGCAACATCTGTTTTGGGAAAAATATAAAAAAAGTGTTAATTTGTAGACCTTTCCTTCTTACCACCCTGTAAAGAATGCCTGTATCTACACATACAAAGAGCCAATTATGTCTGCCGTTTATGGAGGCAATCGTGTGTCCTCATAATTGATGCTCCTAATCCACAGAATCATGGGTGGACCGCTGACAGCGAAATTCTTTGGACAAATGTTGTGATGTCAGATGATCTGATCGAATTACTTACTGAAACAAGAAGGTTCCAGTGACAGTGAAAGTGAAATTGACGACAAATCATTAGAAGTAGACATAGAGGATGAAATGTCGGAGAGTGAGGATGAATTTTAAGGTACTTCACATTAAAGTTTTAAACATCTACGATCAAAATTACATTGTAAAACACTATTTTGGTATTTATCACACACACCTGTAATACCACTTCCCAGATTATATTTTATTTGAAGTTTGACCCCAATAACTTTGAAACGAACCCCACACCTGTCCAACTGTCATTTTTTCTCAAATATATAACCTAAATTACATTGAAAACATTATTTTCGTAAACTTGTACTTTTAGGACCCCTTTCTTAAATATGCCGAATTTGACCTTTGACCCCTCATATCTCGAAATATACCCCTCCCTTGACCAATCAACAATCAGATTCCCATTCTATGCCCCACATTTATCACACAGGCAACACCCTTTCCCAGATTATGTCTTATTTGACCTTTGACACCAATAACTTTTGAATGACTCCATAGCTGTCCAATTTACTGTCATTTTTGAAATCTATGACCTAAATTACATTAGAAAATATTATTTTGGTACACTAATTCACTTTTGTGATCCCTTTCCTTAAATATGCCAGATTTGACTTTTGACCCCACATATCTCGAAAAATCCCCCTCCACGGACCGATCAACAATCAGATTCGTAATCTACGTGAAAAAATACATTAGAAAAAGTTGGTCTGGTAAATTCTGCAAAAATGTGACACCTTCCTCCAAATCCAACCGGTCTATACTGGCTATATTCCATGACATAGTTTTTCAGAATTTTTCTCTAATCGCAACATGTAGTTTAATTTTGTGTGACTGCATGTTTGTGTACTCAACATCGCAACGGAATGAAACTGAACTTGAGGATGCTACTTACACATTCAAAACTAAAGTGTGTTGTGAGGAAAAGATCACAATTTCTGTTTGCTGGTATGGATTTGCAGCATATCCATTACCTACTTGGTGATTAGGAGGATTTATATTATTTATTTGTGTTCAGCATTATTGCACCCATGATCCAGGAATTGAGACATTTCATAGAGCAAAACAAATTGGGAATATACTACAATCTGTAAACTTACTTGAAGCTAAGTTCGAACACAGATCCACCACTATCACTGCAGATGGCGAGTGTGGGGTCATCAGTGAACTTGATGTGAAGGACAGCTGAGCCAGCAGGATGGGCATCAGTGATGGTACGCAACAGTTTACCAGTGGTCAAGTCCCACATAGTCATCTTAAGTTCAAATCAAATGAGTGGTTCAAAATTCAGTGTTGTTAATTTTGTTATACAATGATACACAAAGTATATGTAAAAACTACTTATTTTACTACTATTAAGGGACATGGAAACAATATACAATAAAATTAAGACACTAAAAGAACATTAAAAAGAACATAGAAACATTAAAATTGGATCAAGGAAACTTTTGCTGTTACAGTATTAAAATCTATTATAAATAACTATTATTATTGTCATTATTACAGTTATTATTAAAATAATTATTATTGTCAATGGACATCATTCAGTTCAATGAGGCACCAGGAAGCAATGCAATGTCATATACTACTTAGTCCGCTAATGCTTAAGCGCATACATATGCCTAGTGCATAGTTGCATTTGGTGTTATTTTGGCATTAGGTTCAAACAATTCGGTGAATTTAGGGGGATTTCAAACATTTTTTTGCAAACATGTGGGTCCTTCTATTCAAGAAGGTCTTTATTAAAATTAAAATGAGCAATACAACATTGTTTGATAATGACTAATGTGATCCTCTTGTTGTTGACGATGGCAGCAGCGATGACAATGACTAGGAAGACTACAACAACAATGAAAATGGTAACATCATCAATGATGCAGTAGCCAACTCTGTTTTAATTGCTTAAGGTTTGTATTTTTGATAGATGTAATGCACCAAAAAATCGAATATCTATGATCTTATGTCTTTAGGACATGGTTCAGTCATTGGTTGTACTTATTAGCATTACAGCAGGCAATACAAGCTAAGAAATGCAAAAAACTCATAGGACAGTTTCACTAAAGCATTTACTCACAATTTTTTTTTAATCGTAATGTTTAAGCTTCATAAAAAAAGTGTCGTACCAGAACGTTAAACGATCCAAGACCGAAACACTTCACTGTTGCGAGTCGAATCCTACCCCAGAGTAGTGGCATAGCTACAGTAGGTGAGAACGGGCCCTGCAGTGCAAAATTAATTGCCAGGCCCTTCAACGTGAAGCATCAAAGTTGTGGCTAGTGGGTGGGGGTGTGCTGAGAGCTGTTAACTTACCACAACAGGGTATGGATGTTCCAACGTTTTGAATGTTCAGGAGCCTTATTTTGAATTTAAACATGAAAATTTAAAATCTAAAGTGCCACTGAGATACAGTTCAAGCAAAGTCGAATTTTATTCTGAGTTAGGCCTTACGAGACCGGAACAAATTAACACGCACTGAAGGTACACGCAAGATGTTGACTGCACATTTGGCCTAGTACTGTAGAAGAAAGGCCTAGGCTATAAACTTACACTAAAAGCAGTATTCTTCAGAGCAGCAATACATCATTACATTAATTCTTCAATTATTACAGCACAGTATATTTAAATGTTTTGTTAACTGCTTCCATGCCATTTTTTAAAATACAGTATAAAGAGGAGTCAGTCAATACTTAAATTATAGCTTAATCATACTGTACAGTACTGTACTAACAATTAATAACGGATTTTTGCATGGCCATCAAGCGAACACGTTTTATTATGACAATTTCGGTTGGAAAATCCCAAAGACCAAACCAATACCTACTAGGTGAAAGTCTATTATATATATGTTGCAACACGTGCATTACTTGTAAGTAAACCAGATGTGTATACCACGCCGCCGCCCACTACTCATGCACGTGCTTGCTTCTTGCTGTAACGCGAGTAGAGCAGGCGATGCTCTGTAGATAGTTTGACATCGAAATGAAGATAAAACTGGAATATTTGTTTTATATGACTGGTTATTCCCTGTACCTAAAGTCCTTAAGACATTTATTTTACAATTACTGTACGTATCTTACAATACAATTTAATTTACTGTATTTAAAAAAAAACAAAACCTGAAACAGTGATTAAACATTAGTCGCTTGTTGACTTTACCACATGTCTGAACAATAGTGAGGAATGTGAGTTGAGTCACATGTAAAATAAACTACACAAAGTACCGTTATGCAATGTAAACATGAGTCATTTGTTAAATTTCTGCATTGCCAAATGTATGAGTCACTTGTTGACTTTTACAGCGATGTTGGGTAAAGCGGCAACAGCTTAAAATGATTGAAGTTTTAATAACTAACAATTAATGGAAAACAGATCAATTTAGCATGTAAAATATGTTCGATTTTCGGGGGGGGGGGAACAGCCGTATGATACTTGTATTGATTATCAAGAGATCTTTAGTACTTTTGTGGTTTTAATCCATTTTCTGCTGCATATTCTAAATATTTTTTTCTCCTTTTACTAATTAGTGGGGCAAATATGTGACTTGGGCGTGCACTTCTGGAAATAAGCATGAAACTTTTGTTCTAGGGGGTTTTTGAGTATGCTAATTTCAAAAATTGGGTGAACCATGATGTCTCTCAACCCCTTCCCCCCAAAAAATGGAAAAATCAAAATGGCCGCCAAAAAACACAATTTTGGCAGTTTGAAGGCTTTTAGTGTACATATTACCTTGGTATTAATACCTATGCTCTTTATTTCAAGGACTCAAATAGAATGTATGTAAAACACCATAGCATACATCTTTAATGTGAAAATGCAAAATAAATATTCAAAATGGCCACCAAAAATCACATATTTAGTATTAAAATGACTGTGATATATACTATATATACTATATATATTATATATACTACTACACTATACTATATATATATATATATATATATATATATATATATAAATTTTAAAAGGCAAATGGGAAAACCCATAAAACAGCAAACGGCCACATAATGCAAGGCGTAGAAACGAAGGCCTTACCAAAGCTCTTTTCCATTCCTTCCAGTTGCTGACTGCAGCCAACAGGTCATCGAGCACTTACAGAAAGGCAGACGCATGCCTCAAATGGAGTACAAAAGCTAAAGCTTGCATGCTGGAATAGCTATAACTATGCTTGATGTATTAGATATTGTTTTTTTTTGGTGATCCGCTACACTAGCGGATCACCTCTTGTTATTGTCAGGATCATCATCATCATCTTCTTTTTTTTTTTATTCTTCTTTCTTTCTCCCCTTTTCTGTTCGCACGATATCTCAAAAAATGCCACGAGTTACGAACAATCGCTGTCAGCGAACATTTGGCTTGGTCTGGAATAGTCATGGTAAGCTTTTCAATGCGCTCAGTCATGCGTGACGTCATCTACGCGCAATTTTGCGTTTTTACATAATCGATCATATCAGCCTAACCAATTGCCATTTCGAAATCGTATTAAGTGAGCATTAACTTCGGATTAATGTTAAATGTACTGTACCCTAATTGTACGCGTGCGCTTCATAACGCGAGCGCACGCGTGCGTAAAATTTCAAAATGCTTGAAATCACTTTTTAACTAAATTAGAGCACGTTATAGGCCATTTTGAGCATTTCAATTTCTTTTTAAATTTTTCACTACGCGCGCGCATTTTTACGCGCGCAGCACGTACGGAAGCTAGACACTATGTTTTTTCACATAGTTTTGGTTCCTGACATTGTTTTCACAAACTTCCATTCTTTTCGGTCATCTTTTGGCCAATAGCAATGCCGTACGTGCGCATCAAATATTGGTATCTGCACGGATTTGTGCCGATATACAGTGAAAATATGCTAAAATCAGACCTATTTTTAATCAGTTATAGCTCTTTAGGTTGAAAGGTGACCCCCAATTTTTATTACATATTCTGAAAGCACATAAGTTGTAAATATGATTTTATAGATCATAATGGCTGATCGGACATTGTGACGTCATAATATTGGCATCTGAATTCAAAGAAAGTGAATTATAGCTATGACGTCATTTTTTAAAATACGCATTTCAGCGTATCTCGCTTATCCTTGATCGATCGTCGTCCAACTTTGAGTATGTTATAGCTGAGACAATTGTCTTTCATATATTTGACTTCTTTTTACATTTTGATGACGTCATCATAGCTCCATAGGATGAAAGGTGACCCCCCAATTTTTATTACATATTCTGAAAGCACATGAGTTGTAGATACGATTTTATAGATCATATTGGCTGATCGGACATTGTGACGTCATCCTATTGCCATTTAAATTAAGAAAAAATTGAATTTTTATTTATGACGTTATTACTTTTTATACTCGTTTGAACGTACTCGCTTATCTTGATTGATTGTCTCCCACCTGTGAGTATGTTATAGCTAAATCAATTCTCTTTCAGACGTGTCCCTTTATTTTTTATTTTGATGACGTCATCATGGTAAAAAAGAATGCTTTTTTGGAGCCTTCTCATCTTTCTTTCTTAAAAGATGTAAACACATTGAAAATAGAGGGCGGCAGACTGTATTTCGACACTATCAGACCCATAGTTCGTATACTGTAAAGGCAAAATTTGTGTGGCATTACCAACCAACAGGGGGTTTTAAATTATACTTGACAAGGTTTAAATTCATGTGCCATTACAGTCGTCAGGCACGTCGTATAAGGTATTCGTACTTGTGCGTTAAAATTTTAAAATTGTTAATATCACTTTTCAGATAATTTAAAGCACGTTTCAGGTCATTTTGAATATTCCAAAACTTTCCAAAATTGACGAGCCGTCTCATTTCCACGCCCACAGCACGTACTGAAGCTGGAAATTACGTTTCGGTTACATGTGTTGGGTTTCTGACACTGTATTAATACTACCGTGCGCACGGACGTTAAGACGTATGTGTACACATTCGTAAATCCTTAAAATGCTCAAAATTACTCTTTTCCTTAAAAATTCATTTTAAAAAAATGCTCAAAATTACTCTTTAAATAGAGCATGTTTTAGCATATAATACTTTCAATCAGAACCGTGCGTGCTTCGTGAGGGTCAAAGTACGGCGGATCATCTAACTCGTCCTCAGTGACGAGTTCAAATCTAGTTTGGTTTTTTTTTTAGTACATGAACTGGGTCACAATTTCATATTGACATTGCCGCTCTTAGCGAAGGAAGGCAGCATTTAAGAACTTAGAGCTGGCTACACTCTCAACTGGTCATTCAAGTTAAAGACAGCTAAAATGCCTTGTGAGTGCTTTTAGGATGAGAAACTCAATTGCCTAAAAATCAATGATACAACAACTGGTCACTCCGATCGCATCATCTTCACGTGCCTCACTTCAAAGCAAGCATCATGTTACTTTTGTCAGCATTTATTCCCCAACCGTTCAAGCTGATGCTAAGGGCAAGTTTTACACTGATCTGATCAGCCTCGTACAGAACACCCCCACAGATGGCAAGGTCAACATCCTCGAAACACTGAAAGTTTCAGGTTGGCAACTTCCAATCAGTTGCAATGAAAGCTGACATCCAGGTGAAAACTTTAATCAAAGCTTTAGGATGCAAGTTACACTGCATCAGAATTGTTTTGTCACACCTGAAAACTGCTATCCGCCAGACCTTAGAAGAATCCCAAGGGTTCTCCACAAGGAAAATCAAAGACTGGTTTGAACAAAATGACAAGGAGTTCTAAGATGTGCATGGGAAAAGGATATCCGCCAATAAGAGATACATCTTACACAGCCTATGAAATAAAATAACCTTTCATATTACCTACAGCAACTTTTGGTGTAAACTATGAGAAATCAAAAACAATTGGTGGATAAACCTCGCAGCGAAGACTTTATGCAGATACTAGTAGCTACAAAACACTGAAGGCAGTGTGCATCTCTTCATACCAGATTCAAAGTCCTTTGTGCAGTGCCGACGGCTTCATGCTTATGAGTTCACACCTACCTCAGCCTCGCATGTTTAGTATCAGTTCCTCAAATAAATGTACTCAAACGAGAGTTAGGATTAAGGAACAAATTTGTATCCATCTGTATTTGTCACATTTAGTTTAGTTTGTGGTGCTACACTTTAGCTTGTGGCAGCGGTGGTGTAATTTCTTCTACAAAGTATAGGTGGAAAGTTTGGGAACGGCCACTTGCTTGAGAGTTCACACCCACCTCGGCCTCAGGTTTAGTGTCACCGGAATATGCAATATAAAACAGCTGTTGTTCAAGATAAAGACAATCGGTAAACCTAGAGCCCCCGTTTTCAGAGGCCATTTTTCATTTTCAATTTATACTGTATTTTTAACATAAAATGTTAAGAGTATTTGGTGATCCGCTAACGTTAACGGATCACCTCTTGTTATTGTCAGGATCATCATCTTCAACTTCTTTATTCTTCTTTCTTTCTCCCCTTTTCTGTTCGCACGATATCTCAAAAATTGCCACGAGTTACGCACAATCGCTGTCAGCGAACATTTGGCTTGGTCTGGAATAGTCATGGTAAGCTTTGTAAATATGATTTTATAGATCATAATGGCTGATCGGACATTGTGACGTCATCATATTGGCATCTGAATTCAAAGAAAGTGATTTATAGTTATGACGTCATTTTTGAAAATACGCATTTCAGCGTATCTCGCTTATCCTTGGATCGATCGTCTTCCAACTTTCAGTATGTTATAGCTGAGACAATTCTCTTTCATATATTTGACTTCTTTTTAGATTTTGATGACGTCATCATGGTCAAAAAAATTGTTTTTTCTGACCCCCACATCTTTCTTTCCTCAAAACGTTGATGAGCCCATATCATCTTAACCATTCGTCATTTCTGAATCATATTAAGTGAGCATAATCTTCAGGTCAACGTTGAATGTCAGGTACCTTAATTTTCCGTTTGCGCGACTTAACATGCGCGTACGCGTGCGTCAACTTTTATATATGCATAAAACCATGAATATTTTTAATCAGTTATAGCTCCATAGGATGAAAGGTGACCCCCAATTTTTATTACATATTCTGAAAGCACATGAGTTGTANNNNATACGATTTTATAGATCATATTGGCTGATCGGACATTGTGACGTCATCATATTGCCATTTGAATTAAGAAAAAATTGAATTTTTATTTATGACGTTATTACTTTTTATACTCGTTTGAACGTACTCGTTTATCTTGATTGATTGTCTCCCACCTGTTTGTATGTTATAGCTAAATCAATTCTCTTTCAGACGTGTCCCTTTATTTTTTATTTTGATGACGTCATCATGGTCAAAAAGAATGCTTTTTTGGAGCCTTCTCATCTTTCTTTCTTAAAAGATGTAAACACATTGAAAATAGAGGGCGGCAGACTGTATTTCGACACTATCAGACCGATAGTTCGTATACTGTAAAGGCAAAATTCATGTGGCATTACCAACCAACAGGGGGTTTTAAATTAAACTTGACAAGGTTTAAATTCATGTGCCATTACCGTCGTCAGGCAAGTCGTTTTAGGCATTCGTACAAAAAAATTTTTAAATTGTTAATATCACTTTTCAGATAATTTAAAGCACGTTTCAGGTCATTTTGAATATTCCAAAACTTTCCAAAATTGACGAGCCGTACGCTCATTTCCTCGCACACAGCACGTACTGAAGCTGGAAATCACGTTTCGGTTACATGTGTTGGGTTTGTGACACTAGGCATTTTTCGTTTTGACTACGCGGCCAGTCTACTACGAACTAATGGACCGTGACGGCAACGCCGAGACACTGTTCGCGAACTACACTAAGAGCTGTTTTCGTTTTTTTTAAACGACTACGGCGACGCAGCACACGTACGGAGGCCTACGGAGGGGAGTTAGTCGACCATGGTTTTATTACCAGGGAACAATGTTTCCTTGTTTTATATTTGTAAAAAGAAATGTGAAAAAATACTTTAGTCAAATACTGTATGCAAACTAAAATGATTCCAGAAAACACTGAGTGATGTTTCGCTGTTGGCTAGGATCTAGGCCTACGCTATAGCCTAGCCTAGGTGTCCAAAGAGTCGGGAACCGGGAGAAGAGGGGTGTCAGGCAATTTGCCAAATGCAACGATGATGTACAAATAAATGTACATAACAATTTTAAACAGAAGTATTTATATAGCAAGGCTTGATTCACGATATCATGGTCGCAGATGCCCTAGCTAGCGGTACCAGATAATGTGTTTTCTCCTACCCCAAATCCACTCTGACAAGGCTAGGCTAGCCTAGGCCTAAGCCTAGGAGGCCCCTTTTTTTAACTATCCCCTGATTTACCTAATTTTATGTTGTGACTATTCATTCCTTATTTATTATATGTGTATAAATAGGCCTTCATAAAACATTTAATTACTCACTTGTTTTAATAATTAATTCATTATTGAACGAACAATGCCCGATCGTGGATGCGATAAAAATTGCAGCCAACAAAAAAATTACCAGCAGTTTGCCAAAGAATCCGGTTATCTGATTGGTCAATATTAGGGTAGTCGCCACTACGCCAAATTCAGAAATTGGGGTTGTCGCGGAAGCTATCACAACACCGATTTAGCCAGCAAGGTTTGTGAGCATGCGCAGATGACTGTTACGCTCTATCAGTTCGTAGTAGACTGGCCGCGTAGTCAAAACGAAAAATGCCTATTGTATTAATACTACCGTGCGCACGGATGTTAAGACGTATGTGTACACATTCGTAAGTCCTTAAAATGCTCAAAATTACTCTTTTCCTTTAAAATTTCTTTTAAAATGCTCAAAATTACTCTTTAAATAGAGCATGTTTTAGCATATAATACTTTTCAATCAGAAACGCGCTTGCTTCGTGAGGGTCAAAGTACGGCGGATCACCTAACTCGTCCTCAGTGACGAGTTCAAATCTAGTTTATATGTGGTCTACTGAATTCCAGGATCGGAAAGCATAGGTATTACAACCAAGATTATGGTGGTCAGAGCACTTACAGCCATTTTATTACCAAAAACCTGGTTTTGTCGACCATTTTGGAATTTAAATACATGTATAGTTTATTTTTACAATAACGATATTATTGTAGTTTCATTTCAGTTGCATTTTCACGATAAAGATGTACGTTATTGTATTTTAATAATGTTTTACTGGATTCCTTGAACCAAAGAACATACCGTATGTATTGACACCAAGATCATGGTAATGTGGACACTTAGAGCATTTAAACTGCAAAAATTGTGTTTTTTGGCGGCCATTTTGATTTTTCTAATTTTCGGTGGGAACAGTTGGAGTGACATCGTGGTTCCCGCAATTTTTGGAATTGGCATACTAAAAAACCACCTAGGACAATGTTTCATGCTTCTTTCCAGAAGTGCACGTCTTGACCAAAAAATGTCATATATCCGCCCCACTAAATGTCAATGTCCAACAAGCTACAGTTGGAAGGATACGTTTTACAAATTTTAAAAGGATATCTCATAATACTTTTTTTTTATTTCTTTACTCACTTGTCTTCAATGTCAATGGTGATTAGGAGGATCACCATAATTATGATGGCGAGGTAATCTCTGGGTCTACACGTACTGTAATTTTGTATGTTCTGAGGCCTTTACAAAACACTGCAACAACGCAGACCTGCCAACACCTGGGCCATGAAAATCTGGAGATTTTTTTTTTAAATCTTAAAAAAAAACTGGAGATTTACCAAAAAATCTGGAGGTTTCCTGAATTAACCAAAATATGATGCAATTTACTAAAAAAAGACACATCAAGACAAATCATAGTGGTATAAAATCATGGTACAAAATTACTGCAAAACAACTTATTAAATTGATGCTTGTCTATCGCGGCAAATACATTGAATAATACCGATCTAATCAATCATTTATGTATAAATAGGAGTATTTTGCGGAGGGAACCTGTGAAATCGGGTGAAAATTACATTCGATCGGGAGAACTGGAGATTTGTTTAGATATCGGGTGACACGCGACACGATCGGGTGAGTTGGCAGGTCTGACAACGACATGATGTTGATGGTGATTTTTATGAGATGAAGATGTTGATTATCATGATAATGAAATATTATGTCATACCTGTCCTTTGGCAAAGCCAGCCAACAGTCTAGAGCAATCCATATTAATACTAAGGGCAGTAACAGCTCCATACTGTGCTCCAACTGCCTTGCTTCCAAGACACCACTTGAGCACCTGCTTAGGATCTAAAAATCATCAGAATTTTGAATTGCAACTGTTTCATTAGAATACTGATTGACATATTTTGTTTTAATGAGAATATGGAATAATAGAGAGTTGCATGCAGATTTTTTTAGAAATAAATAAAAGTAATAGAAGAGAAATAATAAAAAGAAATGATATGAAATAAAGAAATACCAAAACTAATTAAGGATTAAGTTGAATAAATTCATCTCCTTCCAAAGAATATTTTTGTTAATTTTTCTTTATTGTGAAAGATATATTAAAAACGACAACCCAGCGTTTTGTGTGTTGACAACACACTTTTTCAAGGTAATGTCAGAGAGCATGGCAAGAAGCAGTGTTTATATGAAAAATGAAAAACATGAATAGAAACCAATGAGGAAAGTGGCTACCAAACATTATGATGATCTACTGGGGGTGCAACGGCCGGCCAGGAGACATCCCAGAGGTTTTCAACTACTATCAATAGGGGGCACATGTCACTGAATAACAACATGTGATTGACCAAACCAGTGTCAGCAAGAACATCAGCTGACATTGCCTTGAATAAGTGTGTTGTCAACACTCACACAAGATGTTTTAATATAACCTTCACAGTAAAGAAAAATCAACAAAAACAAATTGTTGGCACAGGCTATTTTCACTATGCACAAAAAAGTTGCAGTGACAATAACAGATGTGCTAAATTTAATGCAATGCATGTCACTTGTTTTGAATTTCTCTGAATTTCATCTCTAAGAAAACATAATAGGCACTTCTGAAAAATACACTTTATATTTTATCTGAGAGCAAACATACACATTCAGTAGTTAAACTATGTTATAAAAAAAGCTATTCAAATTGCCAATAGTAAAAATTGTAGTTGTAGTTGTACACCTACCTGTACGTGCATACGTACAGTTGGAGTGAATGTGGCTAGTTTAAATCAAAGAATATAGCAACTTCCTTTAAACCCTTATACAGTATTTTGTTTTCATTTTACAAAAGATAATTAAGGTTGAAAGAAATGACTGCTCACCAAAAACAAGAATTAGTCCATGTGAAGTACCAATGGAGATGAACTTAGAAACAGCCATAGAAGTTGGCTTTCCTGCATCTACACGATCCTATTAGCAGAAATATGTAGATATTTAAGTTATTATATACAGTAATATGGCACACTACATGGTAAGCCCTAATACTTAAAAATGGGGGGAGGGGAGGTGCCCCATACCAATAAAATGGCATCTAATCAGAAAAAGACGACCAATTTTATAAAGTAGTAAATCTTACATGTTATATTTTTCTTATAAAAAAAAAAAACAATTCCCAAACAATTGAAAAAAAAATCATTGTTATATGCATGTGATGATAAAATGCATAACTGATTTTATAAGTGTGTACGACTACAACGTGATTACAATTTTTAAAAATTGAAAAATCATGCTTTACTCCATCAAATCATGTATATAGTGAAAGCGGACAAAAGTGAAGAACTAAAGGTATGCGAAAAAAAATGGATTTGGGCTTGTATTCAAATAGTTGCTTATATGAAATTGTAATCTTAGAAAAGCTAAACAAAAATGATTATTCACTATATCATCAGCTGAGAAAAACAGCTTCATATATGACACGAGCAGCCTTGTAATGCCACTAGATTTACTCATCACCTGTCTCAGTGCATTACCCTACCCACATATAGTAGTTTTATAAACATTCACCTAAAACTTACCGCTGCAGACACAACTTGGGATGACATTCCTCGAAGCATCACATGACGCAAGACTGAACCATGGGCCTCATAATGAACATTACTTTTGGTTTTCCTGTAAAATTATAGTACTTCACATAGTCCTCTTTCATTTCAGTTTAAAGAGATTTACCAATTTTATATAATTTGAGAACTGATTTAGCATAATCAGGTACAAAATTTCCAATTTTTGAAATACGAATCATTTGCGCATTTGTTAAAATAGTCACACTCTCAAACAAATTTGTGATGACGCAGCAGGTGCATCGTGTGATTGTACAGTAATGCTTAGGATTAGAAAGGTCCTAGAACATTATACTTTCCTTTTATTCATATAAAAATAATATCAAATGGCCCAGAGAGGCAAAGAAGAAATAATTGTAGACCTACTAGATGAAGAAGGGATAGAACATCGGAGAATAAAAAAATACCAGGAAATATTCATAATAACTATGCAGTTTAGCCAGCAGTACTGTATATTAAATGATTAGGCTTACTACTAGGCATGTTTGTGAACCGATAACAATGAAGGAAACTGTGTATGCTATCATGAGATTTGTTGGATAATATGCCTACCTACCTGCTTGAAACTCTGCTCGGGCCGTCTCAGTTTTACTCGACTCCAACTCGATATGATAACATGTTAAACCAAGTTAAAATTATTACTAACAAGAGTGGGCACATTGCATGACGCTCAAGCATCGTCTCCGGACATAGTACAGCCTCCAGATCACCAAGGGCTATATTTTGAACTATGACCCGATTAAAACCCAGTAAATATTTACATACCACTAATGTACATAGATTGTAGTCATTAGAGGGCATGACTGGAACTATGGCTTGGCTTTTAACCAGTCAAATGCATGGAATCTATGTAGTCAGTATATATGAATACAAGGATATAGTAATAATAATACAAAGAACTTGTCTAAAATTGTTCTAATCCTATGTATTACAATGGCCTGTCTCTAAGCTGAGATGGAGCGATGCACAAGTATCATCATCTCAAATTTTAGTGCAACAGGAGATGCTATGAAATTTTATTTATTATGCAATGATGTTAAAAATAGATATAGAATATTAATTGATTTAAATGAAGTTGAAAGTATCTTGAGAAATGTTAAACCTAATATGTTTTTAAGAAAGAACTTAGTGCAATTTATAAATATTTCTTTCAATGCTCACTTGATAGTCATTAAAATTTATTCACATTCCTAAAAAAACTAACCCTACTATGTTAAGACCAATTGCGCTGACAGCTTTTCCTATGAAGTGTAAAAAGAGGGTTAAATCCAGGTTAACCTCTGAAACTAAAGACATTTTATGGGCCATCCATAATTATTAACATTTTCAAAAGATTACAAAACATACGCTTTGTGGGGGGGGGGGCAGGAGGTTTGAAAGTGTAGGCATAAGTACTCTTTTATGAAAAAGATAAAATTTTGATCTCAAAATGACACAAATCAACATTTTTTTTGCATACTCTTTCAGGGGGAGTGAGGGGGTTACAGAAAAGAGTATGATTTGTACTCTTTTGAAAATGTTGAAAATTATGGATTACCCCTTAAACAAGATCAGTTTGCCTACTCACTTACTCGCAGGGTAATTGAGCATCATGCTACACTACCTTTTCTATATTTTTCTTCAGCGTTCAACACAATCTAGTCACATGTGTTAACTAACAAACTTAAATCTATGAATGTTATTCTTGTGATAAATTTGTAGGTAGCTGATTTTCTCCATGATAGGACACAAGTCATTGAAAGAAATGGAAATTATATGAGTGATGTTTTGATGTTATCGTAGCAAATACTCGATACGTTCCCAAATGCTGCAAAAAAAAATCGCAAATGATTTGGGTGGGAATTGAACCCACAACCTCCAGATAAATAGCCTTGTGAACCACTAATAATAATAATAATAGTGTAGTTTTATGTAGCGCACATATCCATCTAATGTAAGATGCTCAGGGCGCTTGATATGTGGACTAGGAACTCAATCAATGACTTTCTTTGCCCCTAAGGGCCATTTCGTGTCTGTGCTACCCGGTAACCCAGTACCAGCAACTCTCGTCGTCCACCACAGGGGCTGTCTGTTCCAGTACACCGGGGTATCCCCCCTACTCGTCTCGAAGGATGTACTGGGTTCTTTATAGTGCACACGAGCCATTGTATACACTGGGCCTACGGTTTATAGTCCTTATCCGAGAAGACTTGTTCTACCACCAGAACCATAGACGAGAGTGCCGTTCGAACCAGCGCCGATATTATGGCTATAGCTTGCGGCGCCCCTGCTAACCGCTCGGCCATTCGACTTGCGACTACTAGACTACCAAGCTTGCGTTTAGTGACTAGTGTTGAATCCAATCCCCAAGTAGCAGCAGGTACTGCACATGCTTTATCGATATGAGTTTGCATCAGGAAAATATTATATGAGTGATGTTTTCCTTACTTGATGTGTTATCATACCGAATACTCAGTATGTTCCCAAATACTTGTGAAAAAAAATCGCAAGTGATTCGAGCAAGTAACTAGCCTGGTGCCATAACCACTAGACTACCGAGCTTGCGCTTAGTGATTAGTGATGAATCAGATCCCCGAGTAGCAGAGTGTACTGCAAATGCTATTTCGATTCCCACCCAAATTACAGTACTTGCGATTTTTTTCGCAAGTTTTTGGGAACACACTAAGTATTCAGTACGATAACACAATAATTAGGGCAAAACATCACTTTCTGATGCAAACTCATATCAAAATATAAGTAGAAACTGTTAGTGAACACAAATATCTTGGCACTACTGGAACTGTAACACTAATACACCAAACTCAAAATGTAACAAAAGAATGTATTTTGTCCGTAGAATGAAGAAATTTAATGTTAAACCTAATACTGTAGTCCAGCAGCTGAATATGGTTTATGTGAACATACTCTGTGATTTATATAGACCTATTTTTTCATGTTCCTGATACCCTTGGTCATCCATTTTGGCCATGTAGCATTCATGAATTTGAGTCCCCGGGTCCCAAATGGCCGCTTTTAGGCAAAATCATCCATTTTTGGGAAAAAATAACAATACTCTGTATTTCAGTTACCGGTGGTCATACAGAGTTGATTTTGGTACCAAAATGTCAGGAAGACCTATATTTCTATTCGTTGTAATGCAAGTTTTTTTCCAAAAATCATCAGAAAAAAATTTATTACCAAAATTTATAATTTTCTTGTTATCCAAGCCATCAAATGTTTTCACTTATTCAATGGTGGCAAACAATAGCTATTGTTGAATTGTAAAAAAAAATTATTTTATAATTTAATAGATTATAATAGATTAAATATATTTGATTTAACTTCAAAAAAGATTTGGTAAAATTTTGCAAAAATCTGGAAAAATCCGTAACTCTGTGAATATTTGTGCCAACCAGTTGCTTTTGGTCTCAAATTTTCCGGAATACATGTATTTCTATTATAGTGAGAAACCTATAGTGTCCAAAAAAACAGGTTTGCGAGATAGGCTTGCCCAAAGCAATTTTATTGCACTTTCTGAATATTTTGGGTATGCTGAATCCAAAAATGCAAGGGTCCACTTTTTTCAATATCGTATTGGCGGCCATATTGGAATTTCAAAATGGCTGCCATTTTAACCATAAAAATGACCACAACTCTATTATTAAAGCAGATATTGACATAATTTCAAGTGTTAACCCTATGTTTTCAATGTCAACCTATTTGATTTTAATATTGTCATAGACCATAGATGGCGGCTATTTTGAATTTCAAGATGGCCGACTGTTTCCAACAAAATCTTCCTGGAAAACAGTTATTTCAATTATCATGGTATAAATTACAATATAAATTACAGTGCAGGCCTCAACCCTGTGCCTACATAGCCAATTACACACAGGTAGTTTATGGGCGAATCCATTTTGTGCTCAAGGGGTATGTTTAAATAAATCAATATAAATAAATTCAGGAAGAAATCACAAACCATACAGAAAGGCTGTCTATCACCAAATGAACAATAAAATGTACACAAATACATATACATGTGATTTAAACTTGCCTGTACAGTATAAACAATAATACACGCAGGGAATGTATGGGCGACTCCATTCATTCTTGAGGGGTAAGTTTAAAATATATAAATATATGCATGATACTAAAGCTTATAGAAGTTTAAAATATATAAATATATGCATGATACTAAAGCTTATAGAGCACACAATTAGGTGTCCAGGATGAGTTTAACCACCACCAATGTAGAAACACCATCTTTGTTACATCTGGGTACACACAGGCACCCTGTTAGGCAGTATGTTCCACCTCAGGATATACCTTAATGCGGCTGCACAATGCGCACTGCAAAGAGAACGGCGACAATTAAAGAATACAAACAAGAGATGAGGGAGTTTAACTGGAAGTGTAGTAAACGAGTATCATTATTCTATAACATAAAGGAAAATCCAATGAAATGGTATTACAGTAGTTCAGGAAGATTATTCTCATTGTTTACTTCTATTCAACGTCTTTTGTATCATCCAGCTCATTTTCGTCTGTTTCATCAACAATACTATAATCTACAGTGTTTTCACAGTCATAGCACTTACAAAAAGGCGTGCATACGACATTGTTGTTTTTGAAGGAACAACTAGTTTTTGTGCAATTTGTTTTGCACCCACATTCAACCAGTTCCAAGACTGCTTCTGGTGCGGGAAGATTTAATGATGTTGTGGCTGGAATGAATCACCAATTTTATCCCATCCAAGATTCTCTCTTGATTGGAGATCTTGTTTAGCTGTGACGGGCACAGATGTAGTTAACTGTTTAAATATGCGGCAGTAGTGCAGCTCTCGTCGGTGGTAATTTTTTGCCTTCCTGGTTCTTCAATCTGAAGCGTTCCCATCTTGTATGCAGGATATCACTTGCACATTTGAGATACAGGGAGCAAAGAAACTTTTTTACTGATCTAACTTTGCTGGGCAGGTTTCCATCGACCAGTTTGTTTTCTATTACACAGTTTCCAAGTTTGCAAAAAAAAAGACTTTATTGCAGGTTCATCATCAGGTATTCTAAGATATGTCTGTATCAACCTTTTCTTGCTGATACCTACAAATTTACCACCCCAGTCAGCACCAGAGAAGTTGTGTATACCATTAAGACCTTTTCATTTTTCTTGGCTAATGATGCTAACAATTACTTTGATATTTAAGTTCGTGCTATGGTTAAAAAACTTGAGAACAGTGAATGCACCTATTCTTTCATTTGCAACTAGGTCAATCAATAAAATAGCACATCGGTATCTGGTGAATAGACAGTAATTTCTTTCCATGTTGTATGACAGTCTATAACATGAAGTGGAATCAGTGTGTCTGCCTCTTCGTGGTCATGTTCTTTAACATTGTCGGACAATTGGACGTCCATGTTAACTAAAGCATGATCGTATAATCGTATAAAGCTAAACAAGATCTCCAGTCTAGTAAGAATCAGTAGTGCAGCCACATAAAGTATATCCTTAGGTGGAACATACTGCCTAACAGGGTGCCTGTGTGTAACCAGATGTAACAAAGACAGTGTTTCTACATTGGTGGCGCTTAAACTTATCCTGGATGCCTAATTGTGTGCTCTATAAAGCTTAAGCATCATGCATATTATTTATATATTTTAAACTTACCCCTCAAGGATAAATGGAATCGCCCATACATGCCCTACGTGTATTATCGGGTATACTGTACAGGCAAGTTTAAGTCACATGTATATGTATTTGTGTATATTTTATAGTTCATTCGTTGATATACAGCCTTTCTGTAAGGTTTGTGATTTCTTCCTGAATTTATTCATATTTATTTATTTTAAAGATATCACTTGAGCATAAAATGGATTCGCCCATAAACGCTCTGTGTGTAATTGGCTATGTAGGCACAGGGTTGAGGCATGCACTGTAATTTATATTGTTTTAAAAACCATGATAATTGAAATACCTGTTTTCTGTGTGTAATTGGCTATGTAGGCACAGGGTTGAGGCATGCACTGTAATTTATATTGTTTTAAATAATAAAAACCATGATAATTGAAATACCTGTTTTCCAGGAAGATTTTGTTGAAAAACGGTCGGCCATCTTGAAATTCAAAATGGCCACCATCTATGGTCTATGACAATATTAAAATCAAATAGGTTGACATTGAAAACATAGGGTTAGCACTTGAAATTATGTCAATATCTGCTTTAATAGTAGAGTTATGGTCATTTTTATTGTTAAAATGGCAGCCATTTTGAAATTCCAATATGGCGGCCAAGACGTTATCGAAAAAATGGACCCTTGCATTTTTGGATTCAGCATACCCAAAATATCCGGAATATGCAATAAAATTGCTTTGGGCAAGCCTATCTCGCGAAATGACACTAGGGACCACACTATTAGCTGTAATGGAACAATTTATGCTAAAATTTTCCAGAAAAAAAACAAAACAAAAAAAAAAGTATTTTTCTCCTAATTCCTCTAAAAACATGCCAAAATGCTAATATCCGATATTTTTTTTTTTGTTTGTTTGTTTCTGTTTTTTTCTTTTATTTTTATGCTTTAAAAATGAGCATATGCTATCAGCATCATTGCAATTCTGCCTTTTAATCTGGCAACCCTGACTGGAGATCTGATTGGATGTAAGTTTCTTCAAGTGCTATTCATGTGCTTTGATTTGTAGGTGTCCTGCACATGTCTAGTAAGTGTATTTTCCTCGTAATATTACAAAAGAATGAAATCATATTTTATTGTGAAATTCTTTTTAAATGAAACTATTTTAAATATAGTATACTGAAAAAAAAAAATTTTCAGAGCTTTATGAACTATCAATGTCTGAAGCCTTCTGTCCATAGTATAGGCTTTATAATCATAGACTATGCCAAGCTAGAGTAGGCTTGTATAATTCCTGTTAATACACTCTATGTGTACTAACTTTAAGCTTTTAATTACAAAGGATGAGGCATTTAATGATGACGATTACAATGCAAACATGTGCAGAATATAGTAAAGTAGGCCTACAGGAAATTTTCCTCTTAGACCAACCCATTATTTGAATAGGGTAAATGTATGTGATATCATTTGTTAGTCCTTTAATTGAAGTATGATGTAACAAGGATATTGTTTTGTCTTATATAACTTAAAAAAAAGAGGGCGCTAGAGATGGATAGATGTGCTTTCTAAAACGTCTGCAGATCGTGAGATAAAATCTTTAAAAATCGCGGGTTTTCCGAACCATCCAATTCCTAATTATCTTTAGTTTACTAGTAAAGATATCAAACAATCGACTTTTAGATTGTTTGTATTCGCCTACTCACTATTTTACTGTTAATTATAATTTTAGGCTAGGCTAGGATATGCTCTAGTCCGAGACGGCCGAAACGCTACAGGTGCTAGTCAGGGGTAGTATAACCCATACTTTGGTTTGGGTCGAGATTGGTAAATATTAAGAATGTAGGCTAAATTTAAGTAAATAATTGTATTGAGTGAAAAATTCAGAGTTTAGGATCATTATGCCACTAAAGAAAAAAAAAAAAACTTCAGTACTTGATGCACAGGCTCAAGCTAGGCCTCCACCAGAGGAAAAAAATTTGAAAACCTCTTCCAGTTCAGAAGATGTTAGACCTAAAACTAGATTATTCAATACATTGTTAGACGAGCCAGATTCTATGTGTGGCTCATGTAAAAAGATAGTGGAAGACTCAGGTTTAATGTGTAACTTCTGCAACATGTGGTTTCATAGGAATGTCAAGAAATTAGCGAGGCCACATATAATTTAATCAATACACATGGTAGCGTAGCTAATGTCCACTGGTACTGTAAAGGTTGTAACATGGCAGCTAGTACAGTGCTGGGTACACTAGCTAGTATACATACAAAACAAATGCAAATGGAAGCAGATGTTAAAAGAAACAGAGATGATATTGATAGAATAATGAAAGATCATAATATAGACAAGCTTAGTAAAGAAATAGATAAACGGATTGATTCTAGGCTCAAAGAGTATGAGGATAGGGAGAGAAGAAAATATAATGTAATACTTTATGAGGTAGTTGAGTCTCATAGTACTGATCCCAACAACAGAGAGAAAGATGATTATAAAAATATTATAGAGATATTTTCAAAGATTGGATTTAAGGCTGAAAACCGTAATATCAAAACTTACTTCAGAATAGGGAAAAGAGAGACTGACAAAAGAAGACCAATTAAGGTTGTCTTTGACTGTGTAAAAGACAGAGATATCTTCTTAGCAAAGGCAAGAATAAATAACTTGAGGATGTAAGTAGCAAGCCCGTAGCCAGGGGGTTCGTTGGGTTCGAACGAACCCCCCTTTTCATGAAGTGCCCTTTCAACAAAGCTGGCTAGCCTACACTTTAGGCCTAGCCTAGAGCCTATCATCATTAAAATAAAAGTCCTACTCTAATACCCAATTGTTAGGCCTACCTAGTAACATAAAAAATTTAGGCCCCGAAACCTTGACTCAGAAATACCGGGATGGTGTCCGGCGGGGGATAGTTTCACCTGTGTGTGTATATACTGTATATATATGATTATAATACACTACAACCAACCATACAAATTTGTCTCGGTTCTTTTTGTTACTGATTGTCTTAAGTGAGTATAGTATGATACAACTTCCAAAGTGCTATATAAATAAAAAATAAAGAACAAACCATACTGGATTCTTTGGAGTTTGTATCATGCTACTGTTGTTAAATTACCAATACTGTAGTACTAAAGTAGTCGTTTTTTTTTTTTTGGTTTTTTTTTATCTTTTCCCAACTCAAAAGATTACCTCTTTAATATATACATTTTGTTTAATGTATGGCCTCTCAAATCAATTAAATAACACCTGTAAATGCTTAGACCCCCACCAGGGTTATGGCCCTGGACCCCCAGGGGGCCCCCTGGCCCCCAGCTAATGGTGCTTGCAAGTGCCCTTTCAGTATCAAAAAGAACCCCCCTACCAAAATCCTGGCTACGGGCTTGAGTAGAGATAAAACTGTTGAAGAAAGGAATAGATATAAAGGAAGCTAAAGCCGAATTGGACTCTAGGAAAACAAATAGAGAAAGTGACCTAATTATTGAATGAAATTATCAGGTAGTAAAGAGATCCTTTCGATTCAACCAAGGGCTCAAAGCCTAAACAGGTGACAAATAAACAAAGAAAAGAAAATAAACTAAGAAGTGATAATTTTTTATTTAATCAAAATTGTTATACTGTAATGTTAATGCAAAGGAGACCATTTGTGAGTTAGGAACAGAGCAAAGTTTTCATTAAAAAATTTGTGATGTAAAGAGTGACCTAAATTTGAATTTGAATGGGGTTGAGAAGTATGGAATCGATTTTGTCGATCTAATTTTGTGTTTAGAAGAAGAGGTTGCTAATAAGAGAATTAAATATCAACATGCACACTTACAATTTGGTCATTATGGACGATTAGATTTTATTAATGGAAATAATAAAAATATTATAAACAGTAGTGAACTTAAAATTCATTTAACAGATGAAAAAGATAATTTTAATAAGACATCATTTTTGTGCTATACGGGTAAAATAGATAACGATAGAGTTAAATGTACACAATATGTTATTGATGAAATTAATCATGATTTGCTTAGTGTTAACAATGGTCGGAATTCAGAAAATATACAACATAGTTGTCATAATAGTAACGTCAAACAAGAAAAAAAATAACTTGGCTGATAATGGGTCGATAATAATGAAGACTCAGATTTAGGTGAAGCGTCGAACAATAACAGTAATAATGATAATGGGTCATTCGATAATAATGAAGACTCAGATTTAGGGAAGCGTCGAACAATGATAACAGTAATAATGACAATATATTATTGTGATAATGACTGTTATCATGATAGAGACTAAAATAGAAGAAAAAAATGAAATAAAGTTGCTGTATACTAACAGTGATAGTTTATTAAATAAGAGACAAGAATTTTCAGTCCGAGTGTGACAGGAAAATGCTGATTTTATCCTCATGGCTGAAGTACTGTACAGTATATCCAAAAAACTTTAGATATGAAATACCAGTTAATGAATTTGAGTTGTCTGGTTACCAAATGTTCCTCAATCCAGAAAATAGAGGACTACTCACATACTCTCGCGAAACTTACTCGGTATCAAAGGTTGAAATCCCAGAATTTGCAGATCATTTGTGGATTAAAGTATTGTTTGAAAATTGTTCTGACTTACTTGTAGGGTGCGTTTCTAGAAGTCCAAGCCAGCCTGAGACATACTTTGAAAATATTAAAGAAATGTTACTAAGAACAAATAATATGAATGTTGAGAATGTGATTGTAATAGGAGATTTTAACTATAAATTCATAGATTGGGGCATTATGAGATCAAAGCAGGCCCCTGGAAATGAAACTGCAAATTTTGTAGATTTAATAAGTGAGGAACTTTTTTGGTATCAGCATGTAAGAGATTTTACACGTTTTCGAGAAAATGAGGAGCCTAGATTTAGTCCTATCTAAGAGAGAATCTGATATAGCAAGTATTGAAGTAACTGATCCATTAGGTAAAAGTGATCATGGTGTCCTTAGAATATTTATTAATTTTGATAAGAATATACCTAACTAATGATATAGTTTATACAAGGAACTTGTATAAAGCAAACTATGATCTGTTGAGGAATAGCATTCAAATGTCAATATCTTCAATAAATTGTGACAATATGTCGGGAGTGCAGATATGTGAGCAGTTGGAAAAGATAATAGTATTACAAATATAAATAAATATATTCCTCTAAGACAAAATAAGAGAATAATGAAAAATCCATGGTGTAATAAGAGGGTGAAGGGAATTATTAAACAAAAACATAAAAAATAGAACCGCTATCAAAAGAAACGTACTGAAGAGAGTTGGAAAGAATATATAACTGCAAGGAATGAGGCTAGCAAAGTTGTTAAAGAAGCAAAAAAACTATTTGAGAAGAGACTTATTAATGAATTTAAAATTAATCAAAGGAGTTTTTGGAAATATATTAATAGTAAAACAAAATAATAGTGTGATTTCAAACCTGAAAGATATACAGGGAAATATAATCTCCGGAGATAAGGATAGAGCCAATTTATTTAATAAATATTCTCATCAGTTTTTATCAGGAAAAATACTATGTCTATCCCTAGTCTTGAGTTGAGGTGTAATGGTCAGTTTATCTCAATGGTGCCATTTACAGTTTAGTGAAATTAAGGAGTACCTCAGTGCCTTAAATATCAGCTGGGCCTGATGGTATTCATAATAGAGTCTTAAAGGAATTGAGTCATGAAATTAGCCCTGTATTAGCAGTTGCGTTTGAAAAACTACTTATCAATGAATAGTCCATGAAAGTTGGAGGAATGCTAATATAGTTCCAATTTTTAAAAAAGAAAACAGGAGTGATCCACTTAACTATTGTCCAAAAGCCTAACTTCTACCTTGTGTAACCATGGTGTAACACAATGGAAAATTAATAAAAAATTCAATATCTTCTCATATGGAAGATAACTTCCTGTTTTGCCCTGAACAGCACGGATTTCGAAAAGGCCGTTCTTGCAATACTCAGTTATTGCATGTTATTGACCATTGGTCGCGAATTGTTAGATGAAGGAAACTCGATTGATTGTAAATATGGACTTTCAAAAAGCCTTTGATAGTGTCCCCCATGATAGACTGTTGACAAAGTTAGAATCATATGGAATAAGTGGGCATTTGCTTTTATGGATAAAGACGTATTTGTCAATCAGAAAACAAAGAGTTAGGATGGGACAGAGTTTTTCTGACTGGAGTCCAGTTACAAGTGGGGTACCTCAGGGAAGTGTACTTGGTAGTTTATTATTTTTAATCTTCATCAATGACCTTCCTTCCGTTGTAAACTCATTTTTTGAGATATTTGCTGATGGCACTAAGATGTATAGAGTCGTTAACAATCAAATTGATGCAGAGCATTTCCAGCATGATATTGAGATGATGTATAAATGGTCTGTTGATTGGCAAATACCCTTTAATTTATCTAAATGTTAAATTGTACACATGGGAAGAAAAACTACAGGAGTTACATATTACATGTGTATTGGTAGTGATAGAGTAGAACTTGAAAGTGTTTCCAATATAAATGATTTAGGAGTAATAATAAATGTATCCCTAAAATTTCGTAATCAAGTAGCTAATGTTATAAAAGATCAAAAAGAAAGATTGGTCTTATAAAACGTTCATTTAGCTACTTAGATGCTGAATCCATATAATATATAAATCATTAATTAGACCTACTTTAGAATATTGTGCTACTGCATGGTTACCACATAATAAGGAAGATGTTCAAGCTCTTGAAAAGGTTCAAAAAAGATCATTAAAATTAGCTCCCCCATTACAAAACATGTCTTATGAAGAAAGATTACGAGTAACAAAACTAAATTTAGACTCGAATCATCAAGTGGGCAATTCCATAAAATACTGTAGTAACAATTTTGTCAAAATTTGAAACACGTCAAATATGTTCATTAATATTATTTTTTATAACGTTATGAAGTGTAGCATCATAAAAAAATATATAATTATGTAATATATTTCCGATTTGAAATATAATCAAATTTGAATGCATTAATAAAGAATTTTCATTTTTTTGGAATAGTAATAAAAGGTCAAACAGCAAATTTCCCTCATTTAAATAACACTTCTTGATTTTTTTTTATCTACAGTATGTATTAGAATCAGTTTTTTAAATTATATAATTTAAAAAAAAAAAATTTAATAATTAAAAATATTTTTTTAATTGATTTTTTAAAAATTTTAAATACTTTGTACGTCCAACACAAAATAAATACATTTTTTAATGTCCACACAAAAGCATATTCATTAGAATTATGAAATTAATGTTATAAAGCTAACTGAGTATTCTGAGTACAGATATTACAATTGTGACTTTTAATTAATTACACTAATTAAGAAAACTTGATGTCGGACGTACATTTTGGATGTACGTCCGACACAGTACATCCGACACAGTACATCC
>NW_022696924.1:486796-497731 GCF_011630105.1 Anneissia japonica
AGATGTGTATAAGAGAGGGGCTCTAACTTAGAAGATACGGCAATTTTTGGTGATTTTTAACTACTTGAGTGTGGTTTTTGGGAGTACTGTACCAAATACTCATAAAATGGGGATTGATAGAACTTGTCATTTAAGGGTAGCCTAGATCTCTAAAGAGAGTTTGAATTCAATACTGGTGACTGGGTTCTTGTTAAGTATGATGGTAATGAGTTTCCAACAGAAATAACTGATTTTGCAAATGATGAGATTAGATTTAAATGTTATGCAGGTCAGACCAAAGTCTATTTTGGGGTGTTTTTTTTTAATTGCTAAGCCCTGTAACCCTCCAAAAACACCACAAATCCCACCTAACCCTCTTTATCATGTAGTACTTGATACAACAATATAAAAAAATTCATTACAGCCTATTTTTTGGGTAAAAATGCCAATTTTCGTTAAAACAAATTACTTAACCCTGAAACCTTCAAAAACACCACAAAAACCATCAAAATTTCGTGATAGTGATTGAATCATGTAGTATTACAGTATATTTACTTGGTATCTCAATAAAAAAAAAATTATGTTGTACAACCTATTTTTGGGGTAAAAAGGCCAATTTTACCCCTTGCCCCCCCCCCCATCCCTTCCAANNNACATCATATTCTGTTTATTATTTTATTGAGATATCAAGTGAGTCCATACCACATGATATAGTCTTAATCAAAGGGATTAAGGTAGGGTTTACAGTGTGTTTTTGGAGATTTGCAGTGTATTTTTATATTTTTCACAAAAAATTAACATTTCACCTCAAAAATAGGTTGTTATGAACATAAAATTATTAATTATTTTTTATTGAGATGCCAAGTCAGTCTAATGAATAAAAGGTTGAATTTATTACTAATTTAGTTGTATATTTTTGTGTCAATTATATGTACGTCCGACACAATTTAGACATGTACGTCCGACACAATATATTGTACGTCCGACATGTCTTCAATCGTCCATTTTTTCTTAAGAAAATGTAAAATTACAAAAAGTTTTTTTAGCCTTCCACATCAACTAATTATTAGTGAATAATAATCAGAAAACATCACTTCCATAAATCTTAACAAATCACAGACATTTTCCATCATGCCTCCTTGCCTAATTGTAAAGTTTGATATGGAGTTCTTTATTCTACAGAGATGATTTCGAATAATGTTTTGTGCCTTAAACATATTTGCATTTTACATTCATAGGCCTATTAACTTTTGTAAAGTAGATAATATATATTATAACTTAGTGTTTTTTTTTCACTTAATCAAAATAGTATATTTTATATTGAGTTTTTTTGTTCACAGCACACCTTTAATTGTTACGTGAATAACATGAGCTCATCGTCTCAGCGAAGGACCGGTAAGAATGAACCACAAAACGTATGTGTGATCCATACTGTAAATTCAAACAGGTTTAGCAGGTTTTCGAACCTTAAAGGAAATTCAAATGTACGTTTTAAAGAGCTTCAAACTATTAAAAGGAAAAGACTGTCATTACATTTTGGCAGCAACAGACGTTATGAAGATCAATGTTATTGTCTGCCAGATACTTTAGATGGGTTTGACTTAAAAACACACTGGATATCATAATGGCTGTTACACGCGGTTTACTTAGCGAGTACCTGAAACTGAAACCATTACACACAAATTATCATCTGTCAGACCCAAAAGAACTCCATCTACTGAAGTATTATTTCCCCCTGATTGCATATTTTGCTCCAAAGAAGGCAAAAAGGAAATTTGGAATAATGAAGGATACTGGACCACAGAAACTACTGTACTAGAAGAGTTAGAGAGTGCCATATTTAATCAACTCAAGGGTGAGGGAAACGCCATAGCTCCTAAAATTGTTAAAGGGCCTGCTAATAAACTATTTCACTTTGAATGGGACAATTTTAACCTTAACTTATCAAGTGTACATGGCCGACAATTTCTGAATGCCAGTGCGGGAATAATGATTCAGGCTGCTCATCAACATCTAAGGATATTCCTCAATACAACATACCAAACAGGAAAGGCCCCAGTATGAAAAACTTCAAAGCAAAACATCCATTAACAAATAAACAATTTTATGATGAAGGTGTAAGCGTATACAAAACATGGTTGTTTTCAAGGTATATAGGATCTAGTGGCATCAAACAAACTGTGCCTTCGTTTAGTGGTTTCATCTCTGGAACTGGAAAGCCACCTAAAACGACGCAGTACAATAGAGTACTTTCCACTAGTAGATGCCCCTATCACCGATTATGGAACTGTTAAAAACTTGCTGAAAAAAAACAAAAAAAAACGCTCTAGCAACCAAGGAGGTCGGTTAACAATATTCCATAGAAACATTTGATCTTGAGGTGATTATGAAAGCTCTTCCTATAGTTTGGGAAAACCCTGATGACTACAACAATCACATAATGCTGATTGGTGCCTTTCATACATCAATGAACTATCTCAAGATGATTGGTCATGAAGTTGTTGGATCTGGATATTCAGATATAATAAATGAAGCAGGTTTGCTGTCATCAAGTGGTTCTTTAAATGGAGTTTTAAATGGCAAATCCTACAAGAAGTCACTTTTTTGTTTTCAGACAATTACTGAAGCATTGGGACGTCTGTTAATTGAAAAGTACATACAGTGTAGCAGAGAGTAAAGTTAACATCTACAACATTGACATCAATATGCTGCTGTTAAAATTAGTCAGTTCTCAAAATGCTGTCCTTAATGATGAGTTCAATAAGTCATTGCTCCAGGGCTTTAATAATTACATAGAGAAAGTTAGAAATGGTCACCTGGGTAAAACATCACAGTTTTGGGTATCTGTATTTGACCATGGTGTTAAGCTGAATCTCCTTCTCTATGCCATCAAAACCAATAAGATGGAAATTTTTCATAAAGTCATGGCAGACATGGGTGAGCTATATTTCTCATTTGGTGGCCAGAATTACGCTAGGTTTCTGTCATGGTTTGATGTCTATCTAACATTGAACATACACATCCTGGATCAAGTGAACTGCTTCGTGATGGTGCTATTTCTGTGGCAAGATCATTGACTCGGCATGTTTAGTGGAAGTAGACAAGACCATGGAAGAGTCATTTATGAAGAAAGGTAAGACTTGTGGGTCTATCGGAGGTGCTGGTTTGTCCGGTTTGTTTAATGTATATGCCACATTTAAACGTTACCTTGACACAACATCTAGTAGAATAGAGTTCTATCAGTCAACACGAGAAATGTGTGGATATGCTCAGGATGAGGGTAAAAAGATGCACAGAGATCTGTACCCTAGTCGAATTCACAAGAGTGAGAGAGCAGTTTTAAGCACAATTGATGCCTTCCGACATTCCTTTTTGAATCCATTTGAAATACAAGATAAATCAAAGTTGTATTGTCTTCATCCGGAGCTCCTATGCCATTTGACATAGAGAAAGATTTTTTGACTGCAGATGAAGTTGGAAGAAACACAAAAGAGAAATTCATTAAGAAAGGCTTATCAAAGATGATGTTTATTATTTTGAGAGAATACCAAAGTTGAAGCTCAAGGCCATGGCGACTATTAACAAAAAAGTGAAGCTCACTAGCAGTAAAGGGAAGGTTGTCCAGTATCAAGATCAGTGTAACTTTAGCTTTTACACTTCTCCTTAAGAGTCAACAGCATGACAAGGCCATAGACATCAATGAAATGATGAGTTATTGTTTAACACCAGGGCCCTATAGTTTAAGGCTTCAGATGGATACTTAAGCAAGACAGACAAAGCAAAGCTGCTGCATATTCTAACAGATGATGACCTACTATCAAACCAGCGTATTTCCTCATTTATAAAAGAAGCTATTTATATCGAAGATGGAAATGCTATATTTCACTCAATGAAAGCCCTCCCAGACACATTTGGTGATATAGCCCTATCTATACTGGATAAAGTTCTCAAGAAGAATGATGTCATATTTTCTACCGATTCATATCACAAAGACTCTATCAAGGCACAAGAAAGGCTAAGACGAGGTAGCAATATTGCTTGTCATAAAGTTAGCTATTCATTCCGCAACAATTTGATTGAATAGTTTACCTATACAAGATGTTAAAGAAATCATCCGAAAGTTACCTGGTTCGCTAGTGTCAACATCCTTTATGGATAAGGGTGACAACACTGCTTGACCATCTTACTGGAGGATCACCGCTGATAAGCAGTTTACTAATAATGTAGGAAGGAGATGATGTGTTGCTGGAAGTTTCGTAAGAGTCCATATAAAATGCCATCTTCCCCCAGGGCTGAAGTTGGTTTCTTTGAATTAAGAATTTTCCTGCCGTCTCTGGGTCTAATTGGGTCAAGGTTAAAAGGTATGAAGTGTTCCTTTAGGGATATAGAGTGGAACCATTTAAGATTTTGGATATCGATGTTATTCGCTCGACTATATTTTTGGGGAAAGTATGTATTGGCTGTTTCCTTTGAGAAAGTGGGAGTTAATTGACCTTTACTAATGTTTCCATTTATACAAATTTTGAAAATTTCCAGAAAGTTTTTAAAGTATTGGTTTTCTTGGTGGCGCGAACGTTTGTGTTGCTTTTTAATCCGCTCCATACATTTCAAATAATTGTTGGCCTTAACTGCTTTTCTAAATTCACGCCGATCTTGATCCGTTCCTATTACACCAAAAGCTTTCTTCCTAAGCATGTTCTTAATTTGTTTTGCTCATTTCGTAGTGTCGCTCTCGTGTTCTATGAAAAGTTTAATTACTGTACATTCTCTATATTTTTCTACTAATATGAGTGTATTTTAAGAAAACATATCTCATAGCTGTAATTTATACAATTTGTAACAATAAAGTTTTATCGTATTTTATTTAGTTTAGAGCGCAGGCCCATAGCCAGGGGGGTTTTTATGGTTCGGGCAAACCCCCTTTTCACAAAATTAGGCTAGGAAGTTTGTTTTCAACAGCAGACACACACTCCAGAACAGAGTGCGTCAAAACGAGTGTTTGTTAATTTTTAGTGATAAAGAATCATGAAACGTCGTAGAATAACTGACTTTTTTTCCTCCGCTGATTGCAAAGAAGAAAACGACAGTCAGTCAGTCCTTTAAGATGGGTTATTGATTTAAAAAATCAAAAGCCTAGCCTACATGTTGACTAGCTAGGTTCACTCCTCGTTCACTTAGAGACAGAACTATAGTATTATACCCCGACGACAACAAACTAGTGTAGGCCTGGCCTAATACAGTAGGACGTAATACAGGTACTAGGCCTAGGCTTTTGTGTAAAAGTTGAAGTGCATGTACAAAATGCGCCATAGGCCTATATTTAAAAAAAAAAAAAAAAACATTTTGTTAATTATTATTGGTTGACCTGGGAGCAGGGCAGGCAGGCCAGCTTTATGATGTCAGTTTTACGTCAGTGCACGTTTACAGAATGAAAATATACACGCTGAATTTCGTTTTTTTTTTTATGAAAGATAGAATTTATCGAACATTTATCTATATAAAAACGAGATTAATATTGTAGAAATTGTAATTTCTAAAGATGCATATAATTCATATTTCATATAATATTAAGGAAGATATACTAAAATGTGCATCAAATCTCAGCTATTATTAATCAGTATGTATTATGTTAAAGTCTTAAAATAATAATTTTGAATTAGGCCTAGTATATAACAAATAATTGTATTAAAGTTTATGTTCTCATGATGTCAGATAACGTATTGAATATGATGCTATATTTTGGGCTTTGACTTAATTAAAACGATGGCCCTGTCAGTAGTAATGACAATATTTGTGCTTTTTTTAGCCATGTAGTAAAATAGTACTATTATTTTCAGTGTACAAAATGAGAGTCAAGAAGTAGTAGTAGAAGTAGTAGAAGAAGAGGAAGAGGAGGAAGAAGAGGAATAGCTATTTTTTTTTGTTTTATAATAATAAATGTGTATATTGATATTGATTATGCGATGAGGGTTTTTTTTTATATATTTTTCGGTGTTATTTAAACATGCCATTTCTCAGAAAATATTTTCTAATTTTATTATATTACCACCTTTTTATTACATAGATCTTTTTCAAAACATAACTGCTTTTAAAACATTATATAGACCAATTAAACACAAAAACTGCTCTGGCATACACATCTAGATGTGTATAAGAGACCCGTGGACCTTAGGCAGGCCCCTGTACCCCACGCCCAGAGAACCCCCCCCCCCTTGAAATGACCTGGCTACGGGCCTGGAGCGTCTACATAAAAAACATGCATGAGATTTGTAATTTTTAAAATAGGGTATTAGGTAACTGAGTATGCTAAATCAGTTCTCAAATTATATAAAATTGGTAAACTTCTCTAAGTTATTCCACTGGCGGATTCAGGGGTGTGGGGCAGTGGGGGCGCCAGGACTTCCCTGATGGCAGGGCAACACCCTGACGGACAGGGGAACAGTTGCCAGGGGAGGGTTTTGAAAAACTTTAAAAATAGCCCCTAGATGCTCATACAGAGCATCTTGACCTACAAAAGGTGTTTGGTAATGCCAAGATATAACTTTCAGGTTTTTAAATATGATCACGCTTAGATTTTCCATAAGGTCATAATAACCTGTCAAAATGCCATTTGATGGTGTTTTTTTTGTATCCCATCGGCGCCCAAACTAATAATATATATAGGCCTATCCAATTCAGGCTAACATTTGATATAAACATTTTAAAATGTATTTTTTTTATCCTTTAACGAATTTCTCCTAATTTCCCCTACGGGGGCTGTAGCACCTCCTGGTCCCCAACCCCCGTAGTGCCACTACTTGGGAGCAGCCGGGTTGGGCCACCATTTTTCTGTTTGAAAAAAATGGAGAAAAATAGAAAATTCTACTCAAATTTTGGAGCCTGAGAGTTCCATTTCCAACCATCTAAAGGTGGTATAGACCCTCCATCTTTGAAAGTCCCTATCTAGCCCCCATCTCTATTTCAAATTCCTAGATCCGCCACTGTATTCCTTATGTTATTTTACTGAATTTTTGTCTTTGGATAGGATATGTACAGTATCTATATATGTTTAAGTTTACATCATATACAGCACTTGATATAATCTCTTAGTCTGAACTTGACATTAAAGTGTAAAACTGAATGTGTATAACAATGGATGGCATCAATTGTAAATGATACACATAAATGTGTGTGGTAAAAAACCTCTTCATTTGCAACGATGATTAAAATTGATGCCAAATAAATACAAGATATTATTATTATAAATTCTGTTGATGTTTCACTACAG
Source organism: Anneissia japonica (assembly GCF_011630105.1). Lineage (NCBI taxonomy): Eukaryota > Metazoa > Echinodermata > Crinoidea > Comatulida > Comatulidae > Anneissia > Anneissia japonica. Next base: position 494,043 of record NW_022696924.1, read on the forward strand.
TCGTTTTTAGTCCTTAGAAAAATTATGCATGTGATTTATAGCAGCATCTTAAACAATTTACACCTTCACTCGGAAATATACAGTGAATGGGAAGAGGTCTCTTACTGATTCCTGGTTCTTATGTCTTTGCTGTCATTGGTAGATGATTCATCAAATCCTAGATCACCATGTTTGGTATTTAGTGCAGTAAATGTCTCAGTATCAAATTCGTAATGGTCATCAGGCTGTAGTGAAACAAATTGAAATTAGTATAGTTGGCTCATACACTAGTGGAAATTACTGTACGAATGTTAAATTAATGCATTAAAAAATTTCCTGAGGACCTGCAATACGATTGACATATAACTTAACCTATTGCAACAGTAGACAGTAACTTCAAATTTCTTTGATATATATTTATGTTCAGGTTCCAGTACAAATTTCAAAAAATGACTTTCAGAAATGGCTATACAAAACTAGCATTCTACCCAATATACTGTAGGTTTTATTATATTTTTTGGATTAAATAATTTAAACGGTCACCTCATGCAAAATACTGTCCAACGTTGGTGTTTTTTCCAACTCCGGAATGTCAAATTCACTGTCATCTATCTGATGGGATAAATTTAGATACGTCAATGTACATTGTGTTAGTTTCCACATTGCACTACAAAACCAAAGAAATCAACACACAGCAACTTCAATTAATCTAATTATGCAGGGTTCGTATGTTTTTAAAATGGAAAATTTCCAGACAATTCCAGGACATTCCGGGTCAAATTTTCCAAATTTCAAGGACACATTATATCGTCAGTAAAATATCGGCGATTTGACGATTGATTATAAAACATGTATGCTGTACTAAGTTTCAATGCATGTTATTTGAGTGTATGTTTTAAGTTTTACCTAACTCTAATATGGAGGCGATGGATCTGTCTTTTTTTCTCACGCTTATGGGAAATTCTGATTTTCTCAAACATGAAAAAATTTGTTGGTGAGCAAAGGAGTTCCCACGAGTATCGGAAAGTACAGGTAAAGTAAGGCAGGGCTGAACTAGAGTAGAATACTCTCCACGGCGCATACAACAATGGTTGATACAGATACAGATACAGAAAACTTTACAGAATTTCATCCTTCACAGGAAATTTAATACATGTTCGCGATGGTAACCCTGTTCACATTTGTACAGTAAGATGAATATTACTTACAAAACTAGACAAAAATTAAACTACACTGAATAAAAGGATAACAAACAACTATCTTCAAAAATGTTCGTTGTAGAATCTGATTCCTCTAGGATGAAAAAGCAATGATATCGATTTGTTCGTACAGATAAACACCTCCTGTACTTGTGTCTCCAACTCCGTTTAATACAATTAGATACAATTACGGATTGGAGAGGATGAGAAGAGTCTGCTATTACTCTAGCAAACTTCGTCATCACCCTGTCACGGTACTGTAAACAGAGTCTACAGAAGGCACCTATTCCCCAAAAATTCTTCCAGCCTTATCAACGATACAATTAGATCTATCCATGTCACCTTTTAGAATATTCTCTCCCCAGCACACTAAACAGTAGCTCAGTGCACTAAAGATAACAGAATTAAAGAACATAAGCAAGATCGATGTGATCATAGTCAGTGGTGGATCCATATTTATTTTTCCAGGGTGGCAATCGAGGAGCTGTGGTCAAAGGAGGTGAAACTACTGTAAGTTCTCCTTAGCCTGGTTCACGTTGAAGTTAAGTCACTTATCTAAATCTTGAAATATGATACGATTTTTCCCTAGTTGCGTTCGATGCCAAGTTAGAGCCAGATAAACAGCCAGCCAGCTTCAAGGCCGTCGACGTCACACGGTGGAAAGGCTTGTTTAAAAATAACGTCTACTGTATTTTACGAACCTCTAGTACCAAGAGGTATTCGTAAAAAAATTGACAGTTTCGTAAACAACTGTAGATCAGGTGTCAGTTTCCACTACCTAGCCTAGCTATCCTCTGCCATTGATATATAGGCGACCAGGTAGTGCAAAGCAACTGACAGTGCAGCAACGTGGTCTACCGCAATTATAGTAATACTAATAGACTACTACTAAGCACTAGCTAACTTTACCTTCAATAAATACCAAATTATTTTAATCGCTAGCATTCTCCCATTCAACAAAATATTGTTTTATTTCTCATTAAAACATCTGTATAATTTGTGGACCTTTCTGTCATGTTTTTTTGTTTGTTTGTTTGTTTGTTTTTTTTTTTGCAGTTTTTAGATCGCTGAATTGTGTTGTTTACATTCACTTCGTGAAAATCTAGCTTCGCGGTGTCAATTAAGCTGCTGACAACACACTTTTTTATTTCGTCATTGTAAACATGTGCCCTCATTTTAACGACTGGATGTTGGTGGTAGTTCGTTGTAACTGAATTAATAGTGACTATTATAGCAGAAATTGAAAAGATTGAATTGTCAATAAATAAATACAACAAATCTGATTTTATTATTAAGAAAAATATACATTATCACTTTGAAAAACGTACGCAATCAGACTTTTTAAAATTAATACTTGGTCGATGATGCAAAGGGCAAAGGTCATTTGTAATATCGACTATTCGTAAAACGGACGTTTGCTGGGTTTTTACCCAAAATATTACAAATAATTTCTGAAAACCAGACTAATGAGACTACTTTGCTGCTTTTGTTAGCATTGTTGGAGTACCGTACTCGCGTGAATGAGCGCCCCATTTGAATAAGCGCCCCTCTCATATAACCGCCCCTCCTAGCATAAAAAAAGCGCCCCCTCAATAATATCATAAGATTTTCTTTTTAGCAAGTCAATAATTCAATCAATCCTGGGATTGTGGTTGTGATTTGAGCTGCAGAGTGGAAACACATTCTTCTTAGGTCAGTATCAAAATGAGGATATTTCTCTTGGACAGATGAGAGCTCCAATCCCTGGACAGACAGTATATTTCCAACTTTACTCTTTTTACATATTTGTCTATACCTACAGTAGTCCTACTCCTCTTTTTCTTTTTCAAACCTTTAACACATTCTCATCTGAGTTTTCAGGAAAATAATACAATGATCCTGCCATCCTGCTAATCTTAATCAGGCCGATGGTCAACAAGCTAACCACTACCCACCACCACTAATTGCATCTGCTATTTTGCTGTTATGTAAATATTCACACATTCTTGTCATGAACCATGTTCTCTGGACGTTTATCTTTTCCGTAATGTCCTTATATAATCTTTTTTCATTCAAAAAGTGCCTCTTGAATTTAATAATTTCCCATAAGAACCAATCGATTTTCATCTATTTCCATAAGCGCCCCCTCAATTTCCACTCTGTTTTCATAAGCGCCCTGTTTAAATAAGCGCCCCTCAGAAAGTGCAAAAAAGTGCAAAAAAGCGCCCGTAAGGTACGTTGTAATCTGAGCCCACTTTACCGTTAAGCAAGTTAATTTACTGTTATTCTAGTAAAGTCACTTAACTTTAAGTGACTTAAGCCTTTATCTAGCTATAATTGACTGGTTCACGTCGAACTTTTAACTAGTTAAGTGGATCCATATCTAGATAAAAGTTTGATGTGAACCAGGCTTATAGTGGAGCTACAATCTTAGGTTTACTTTCTTGTTAATGAACAATGCATTGTTTATAAATTTCAATGTGGCTTGTGTGATGCAAGCTATGTCGGCTACACTTGTCGACACCTTTATTG
>NW_022696924.1:502541-504356 GCF_011630105.1 Anneissia japonica
TGAGAATGGTCGTCGCGAGCGGAAAATTGAAAAATTAGGACTGGCGAAAATATTCAATAATAATAGTAAAATAAGTCGAAGGCATTTTTGAAGAATGAATCTTTCAAAAAGATATGTTTGCTGGTTTTGATAAGGAAGTCTTGGAAGTGGTGATCTTAATAGTGGCATTAAATAGGTTTGTTTAATACCAACTTGTCTTACCTATGTAGGCATAGCCTAGCATTTAGTGCAGTAATGTATGTAGAGAATACGGAATACTAACTGCCTGGCGCGACCTAGGCCTAGACCCCTAGTTTAGGCCTAGACATATACAAACTATAATAATAATATTTCAAACATTAGACAAACAATCAACACTATTTTAAATAAAGTGCATTAATTTACATGTTAATTATTAGATCCATGGAACTATCTAGGACCTACTACTACTACAGGCATTACTAAAATGCCAGTTTATTCGTCGTGGAATGTGGATGATGCCNNCTTGAAAGCTAGCTCAAATTTGCGCGGAAAATGGCTTGGAAAAATGTGCACAGAACTTAACTTCTGCATAATACATTGGCAATGGTTATACAGTATTCAGATTAGTTCAAAGACTAATTTTCGGCATTTATTCTCGGAAATATAACCATCCGCCTTAGGCGTGGCCCTGCTTGTTCCATGCTAGATCAAAAACTAGTAGAGGGTCAAATGTCCAGCCATTTTGATGGTCAAAATACAGGGGAATTATTATTACTGTACATTAGAAAAGATTGAGAAACAAGATAGTCTATTATACATATGTTGTTTTATCTTCATTTGTAATTTTTAAACTAATTTTTATTTTTCAAAAAAGTATTATATTAATGAAATAATAAATTCTATTCAAAATAATTGTTTATTAATATTAATAAAATAATTGCTATGTTACACCACTTTGCAATGCATTTGAATATGGGCTTTTCACAGTAATGTTTAATTAGAATATATATTTTCAACAAAAATTATCATTGATGATAGTGCCAGAATGATTAATTCCTTATAAAGACATTGTAATATCAATACTAATTATTTTTGAATGGTGTAAAGATTAGTCACTCTGATTTTTTTAAACTAGTCTGTTCAAACTTTTTATTGTACTTCTCTTCTTACAGGAAATGCCGACATGTTGGATATCAATGGCTTTCATTTGGTAGGTGTTTAACAGGCTAAAGAAATCTGACAGAAGGGTCATCCCATCTTGCACTGTGTGGGCGATTAGGGACAAGATCCCAGAAGCTGTGAAGACTGCCCTGGGTTTTTTGATGCTATAGATGATGAAATAAACTTTGTGTTGGAAGAATTATTTATAAATTGTTATGGAAGATACCTGATAAGTCCATTCTCTTTAATGCAACAGATCTCTTGTAAATAGATTCATTCTTGACAATTCATGTGACAACTGTGCTCTGTTTTTTTGACAATCTCATCATTCATGAAAGGAAATTTTGTCAGCACAGGCCTAGAGCTTTTGTATATCTGGACCAGTCAATTGTGTGTAACCTTCCAACCTAGTCTGTAATTGAAATTGTTGCTATTGATGCGGATAGGCCAGCAAAGTTGATTTCAAGAACATTTTGTCGTTAAGTACAGTACAATGTTTTTTGTATCTTCCCCACTCTCGTCTCATATTTTAAAATTTTAAGCTAATACAGTATGAATTAGGATTTTGTGTACAGTAAATAAATGTAACTTGTTCTTCCCTATTCTTTACATTGGTATAAACTATAGTAACTATAAATCCATATATATAATATTTTGATAATAAATAGAGTGTGTAAAATGCAGTGATATATA
>NW_022696924.1:504479-520857 GCF_011630105.1 Anneissia japonica
AATTGTTTCAAAATATTTATTTAATAACACCAGTAGTCTTGAATTTACTGTATGTACAACAATAACTAAGTGAAGCACCAAAAATATGGATGTTGAATATCATCATGAAAGAAGAAATCTTGGCTATGTTAAATAATACAAGACAATCAGACATGATAAATAGAGCAGTGCAGTTAAACTTGCCTAAGACTAATAATATACTCTAAGAATTTCTAAGTCGATCTAATTTTACATGCCGAATTGTTGTGTTTTCCATTACCGTAAGTGCAAGTCAAATTTTGTTAGGGTCAAACAATTTCTCAATGGCATTTTGGATATGACATAGGCAAGTTCAACTACTGTATTTTAAAATACCAAACAAAAAATGGTGTACAGCAAAAAAATTGAAGCTTTTTCTTAAATTCCAATACCAAGTTGATCAGCATGCAGACATAGGCATAATCCAGACATTAAAAAAATAAGCAGTTTCAAAGAATAACTTTACACAAGACTGTACAAAGCCATATATTAAAATAGTTGTTCCTGTATATATTGAGCCACATTTTCATACTGTACTATCAACTTCGCACATTACATATTTCAAAATTAATCCTCACAATTTGTTTTCTAAATCTGGGTCACATATTTGCTTCAAAAGGATTACTATTGAATGGGATTATAATACCATTTAATAATATTAAAGATATTTTTCAAGTGAAACAGGTACAGTAATACTGGTACAGTATTTATTTATTTATTATAAATTTGGCATGCAATATAAACCAGATGCGTAAAAAACAAAAACTTAAGTGTGTGGCATTTCAGTATATCTTCAGATAAAAAAATCATCAGATAAATCATTTTAATTTAATTCTTTGGAAATATTTTGGATTCGATCACTTGCTGCAGAGCTCTGAGCATCACCACCTTCTGCTAACCATGGATTGGGCATGTCCATTTCATCATGTCCACACAGATGGAATTGTTTGCATCACATCCATCTGAGCCAGTCATTTGCTCCTATTGAGAAATAAATACAGTAGTTACAATAATGCAAAACCAGGTTTGTTAAAAATCAAAAATGTTATCAAACATTGGCATTTGCTGCTTTATCAATAACATACCATACTGAGATACTGTATGTACTAACCTGAAAAGACATTCATCAATTGACAGTATTTTCAGATTTTTAAATTTTGTTTCTTAACAAAACTGACACACCATGCTGATATTTTTTTACCATTCCAATATATTTGTTTCATGTACTCTGGCTGAACAGTGATGAGATATTCACTTAATTTTCTTTTGCTCACCTTAAATTGTGTGTATAGCTGTCTCTTATAAAGTTTCAGCAAACAACCAGAGTGTTTCTGCTAACGTCTTGCTGGGTGCTTGTATGCTTTGTACCACCTTCTTTCGTAGATGCCAATGTTGGGTGGTTGTACTCATGGCAAATGTTGTGGTTTGTTTGTCTCATCATGGCGACTGGCAAATACCTATGTGAGGAGAGTCATGTTTCGGCCTATCACATATCTTGTCCTACAAAAATATATATATGTATAATATTTTATTTGAATTCCACATTTCAACAACAGCTGAAAGTTAGGTTTGGAGTAACATACAGTATGCATCATGTTATTATTTAATGGGGCGTTATTGTTGATAGCCTAGCTTCTAGGCCTACGTGTATATCAATAATAATCTTATTGTTACAGGAATTGGTGTTGGCTCTGATGATATACTGTAGTGTTATAGCACATCACCTTTATTTAGACAGTGCATTTTTTAGACATTAAGGCCTAGGCCTAAACAGTTTTTCATAGGACCAGGCCTATAGTATACTATTATTAGTAGGCCTAGGGGCCTAGGTCTATTATTATGGGGAAAAAATGCACTAGCACAATTAATGTGACAAAGATGGTATGGCATGACAAGTCTAGGCTAGGCTAGTAGTAGAAACCTACTATCTTTACCGTCACCTGGATAAGGCTGCGTGCGAACTCACCTGCTGCGGGACTGGAGCAGTGTCCCGGACAGGAGTGCGCTATTGCTGCTGGGTAGACACTGACTGTGCTAATCCTAGGCATAGGTGTAGGACTTATAAACAAACAAGTCAAGTCAAGTTATCGGACTGATATACGTTTATTAATTCAATTGAATTATTCCTCCATGATTGAATTGACGTTGACTAAACCGTCTCTCTGTAACTGCGTACGTAAACGATCACAAAAACTCACGACTTCACACTAGTGTACGTATCTAGGCTAGTCGCTCGATCATCGGGGCGATTTTTCAATCAGCTGCTCGCCAAAAATTAATTGACAGACTTGTCTTGAATATTAATGAGTTGGTTAGAAAATGCTCCCAAGCTACTGAAAAAAGTGATCAGCCTCGTTTTCACCTGATTTTCCTGTCTCATCATATCATGTTTTGTTTCTGTAATTATCCTTACATCTCAACATTTTGAATTTTTTAAGTATTTTTCCCGAACTCAGGAAAGGTTAAATAAGCAATATATGGCCAAAGTTTCAATGCATGTTATTTGAGTGTATGTTTTAAGTTTTACCTAACTCTAATATGGAGGCGATGGATCTGTCTTTTTTTCTCACGCTTATGGGAAATTCTGATTTTCTCAAACATGAAAAAATTTGTTGGTGAGCAAAGGAGTTCCCACGAGTATTGGAAAGTACAGGTAAAGTAAGGCAGGGCTGAACTAGAGTAGAATACTCTCCACGGCGCATACGACAATGGTTGATACAGATACAGATACAGAAAACTTTACAGAATTTCATCCTTCACAAGAAATTTAATACATGTTCGCGATGGTAACCCTGTTCACATTTGTACAGTAAGATGAATATTACTTACAAAACTAGACAAAAATTAAACTACACTGAATAAAAGGATAACAAACAACTATCTTCAAAAATGTTCGTTGTAGAATCTGATTCCTCTAGGATGAAAAAGCAATGATATCAATTTGTTCGTACAGATAAACACCTCCTGTACTTGTGTCTCCAACTCCGTTTAATACAATTAGATACAATTACGGATTGGAGAGGATGAGAAGAGTCTGATATTACTCTAGCAAACTTCGTCATCACCCTGTCACGGTACTGTAAACAGAGTCTACAGAAGGCACCCATTCCCCAAAAATTCTTCCAGCCTTATCAACGATACAATTAGATCTATCCATGTCACCTTTTAGAATATTCTCTCCCCAGCACACTAAACAGTAGCTCAGTGCACTAAAGATAACAGAATTAAAGAACATAAGCAAGATCGATATCATTATTGACATTGAAGCATTTGTGTTTATGTAAGCAATACATACGATAGTTAATTTTTTTAACAATTATAATCAACATGATCCCCCAACAGAGTGTGTTATCAAAAATAACTCCAAAATATTTATATGAGAAGACTTGTTCAACTAATTCATTATTAATACATATGACACCCCTATCTTTCTTACAAAATTCAATTACAACTTCTTTGGTTTTTTGACATAGGCGAAGAAATTGTTTTTACATATGCAATAAATTTGTTAATTTCAGAAAGGTAGCAAGACTCATTACCCTTTTAGACCAATTAATGAACAATCATCGAGACCAGGCTATAATTGAGATAGGTGCCACTGGGAGAGGTAGAAATTCTCATATGGTTTTTCTAGACCAGTTTTTTTTATGGGGAATCAGAATATGTGAGGTAAAAGGGGTGTAACCTGAGAACTTTCGCGTGAGGGCGCTTTTTTAAAAATGGCCACCAAAATCCAATAAACTACATATATGTGGGTAAAATAACCACAGAAAAGGTAGGTTTGACCAACTTTTGAATATGTATTGATAGGAGTAATGTATAACTAGCTAAAGTTATTAATGTGAAGATTTCGGGAGGCAACTACATACACGAATATACGTTGGAGATAAATTTGTTACATATAAGTTCGAAGCACGTCACTCATAGGTTACAAATGTTTTGATTTTTGAGTAACTTACAAGTAATGTGTGTCAGCATGTGTCAACGATCGCTTAACTTTCCTACTTTTCGGTAACAGTTGACAGCCATAATAAGAAATTTCATTGAATTTTACAGTGATTTTATTTACTTAGGTTAATTAAATCTTTAACAATGTACCTTACAAATAGTTTTATTCCTAGAGATGAATGTATTTAATAGCTTTTAAGTAGACAACACAAAGTGAAAATATTAATAATAATTGTTTATAAAAATGTGTCTGTTACCACAAAAAAATGCTTCTGAGTGCTTTATTATTCTCTTTCATGTCGCGTCAGATTGTTAAATCTTAGTACTGTATGTTATTTTTTTTCACGGTATGTTTTTGATGTGCTAAATTGTATTGTGATGCTTTTTAATGTCTCAATTTTCTATTTAACTTTTAATGAAAATTATATATCGAGTACTGATTTTATGTAAATTTCTATTTATTAAATTCTGTACAGCGCCTGCAAACATTTTAAAGGGATATTGTGTGCGCCTTATTAAATAAAGTTATTATTATTGTTATTATGACTGACATAAAATAAGTACCAGATTGAGTTTTTAATTTGTTGATTAATTCTATTATCCATAATATTGACACTATAATTTCAAAACAAAATTTAATGACAAGAAAGATCGACGTTTCGGGTCCATCATGGAACCATTCTCAAGATCAAGTAAATTGAAAAAACTAAAAACAAAAATACCAAGAAGTGACAGGAAGTAATTAATTAATTAACATATCAATAGGGCCTACTGTGTGAAGCCATTAGCCTGGTTCAGGTCGAAGTTAAGTCACTTATCTAAATCTTGAAATATGATACGATTTTTCCCTAGTTGCGTTCGATGCCAAGTTAGAGCCAGATAAACAGCCAGCCAGCTTCAAGGCCGTCGACGTCACACGGTGGAAAGGCTTGTTTAAAAATAACGTCTACTGTATTTTACAAACCTCTAGTACCAAGAGGTATTCGTAAAAAAATTGACAGTTTCGTAAACAACTGTAGATCAGGTGTCAGTTTCCACTACCTAGCCTAGCTATCCTCTGCCATTGATATATAGGCGACCAGATAGTGCAAAGCAACTGACAGTGCAGCAACGTGGTCTACCGCAATTATAGTAATACTAATAGACTACTACTAAGCCCTAGCTAACTTTACCTTCAATAAATACCAAATTATTTTAATCGCTAGCATTCTCCCATTCAACAAAATATTGTTTTATTTCTCATTAAAAGATCTGTATAATTTGTGGACCTTTCTGTCATGTTTTTTTTTTGTTTGTTTGTTTGTTTTTTTTTTTTTGCAGTTTTTAGATCGCTGAATTGTGTTGTTTACATTCACTTCGTGAAAATCTAGCTTCGCGGGGTCAATTAAGTTGCTGACAACACACTTTTTTATTTCGTCATTGTAAACATGTGCCCTCATTTTAACGACTGGATGTTGGTGGTAGTTTGTTGTAACTGAATTAATAGTGACTATTATAGCAGAAATTGAAAAGATTGAATTGTCAATAAATAAATACAACAAATCTGATTTTATTATTAAGAAAAATATACATTATCACTTTGAAAAACGTACGCAATCAGACTTTTTAAAATTAATACTTGGTCGATGATGCAAACGGCAAAGGTCATTTGTAATATCGACTATTCGTAAAACGGACGTTTGCTGGGTTTTTACCCATAATATTACAAATAATTTCTGAAAACCAGACTAATGAGACTACTTTGCTGCTTTTGTTAGCATTGTTGGAGTACCGTACTCGCGTGAATGAGCGCCCCGTTTGAATAAGCGCCCCTCTCGAATAACCGCCCCTCCTAGCATAAAAAGAAAGCGCTCCCTCAATAATATCATAAGATTTTCTTTTTAGCAAGTCAATAATTCAATCAATCCTGGGATTGTGGTTGTGATTTGAGCTGCAGAGTGGAAACACATTCTTCTTAGGTCAATATCAAAATGAGGATATTTCACTAGGACAGATGAAAGCTCCGATCCCTGGACAGACAGTATATTTCCAACTTTACTCTTTTTACATATTTGTCTATACCTACAGTAGTCCTACTCCTCTTTTTCTTTTTCCGACCTCATTCTTCCAACACATTCTCATCTGAGTTTTCAGGAAAAAAATACAATGATCCTGCCATCCTGCTAATCTTAATCAGGCCGATGGTCAACAAGCTAACCACTACCCACCACCACTAATGCATCTGCTATTTTGCTGTAATGTAAATATTCACGCATTCTTGTCATGAGCCATGTTCTCTGGACTATTATCTTTTCCGCCTAATCATCATTCGTAATGTCCTTATATAATCTTTTTTCATTCAAAAAGTGCCTCTTGAATTTAATAATTTCCCATAAGAACCAATCGATTTTCATCTATTTCCATAAGCGCCCCCTCAATTTCCCTATGGGTGCTGGTATCTGCACCAAAATTACAATAGGTAGCCTGCCTATTTAGCTTGGCGACAAAAGAGGCTACGGTTTCGCCAGTCTCTTGCACCATTTTCCTAAACTTGTGACGTTCATATGGTTCGTTAGTTTTGGGGGTGAAATATTTATCCAGTTTCCTAATAGCCTTATCGTATGCGTTTAATTGCTGCTGGCCCTCAACTTCCCCTTCGTCAGGCAAAGATAAATATATCTGTTGGAGTCTTACTCCACCGGCATGCAACAGTACAGCTTCTTTTTGTGCGTTATTGATAATGCCCTTGGCAGCTATCAAATAGCCTATCGCCGTTTTAAACTCACGCCACTGCGTAGGCAGAGTGGTGGGCTCCGCATCTAAATCTAACCTTGGCAAATCTTCACTAAACGTCGTAGAAACAGCCATATTTCTTCTGTTCTATACACCAGCGTTTATCTATATATATCCAGGTTTATCCTCGTCGCCAATGTTATGTCTCTCATTCACTCACTGAGACAAATGAACAACAAAGCCACATCTAAGTAATCCAAACCGGCTGTCTTTATTATCCACCATATTCAACAACCATCACAACCAACTCGAACTTTCTCTGCTCTTACAATAATAGAGGGCGATATACAACTTTGAGTACACTACAGGCTTGACTCTTTCAACTTTAGTAAAACACCTGTCAGAGAGAAATTCTGTTGGGTGACAGATGACCTGTCCAATAGTGTAGGAATTTAGTCCAGGAAAGTGATACCCCATGCTGAGAATTCAGCCAACGCCCAAAAAAGATATAAGAGGAAATAGTGGGAAGAGAGAGGGAGTTGATTCTGGGTAGAAGTCAGGCTTGGTTGTACTGTACCTAGGTTATCCTGACTATTGTTCAACTCACAGTGAGAAAAGAATAAAACGATGATGTGGATACGGACGTAAAAGTCATTACTATTTATTTTAGTCCGATCCTATTCAAACTTTTATATTCTTGAACAGGCAGTGCTACACAAGGATACAGTACACTGTACGGACGACTACTTTTGTTTGAGTGATTTGCAGCCAACCAAGCCAGAGGCACCTCAAAGAGGTTTTAAAATTGAAACTATATATACCAAACAACTTTACAACACAGAACAACGATAGTGGGCAGAATAATTCTTTGCTACTGTATACGTGAGTGATTGCCAGTACACGCACTGTATTACCAAGCTGGAGTTCGCTACTGCGACTATATTTAATTGCATCGTTAACTTTGTTGTCTTAATTTTAAGTTTCAATGAAACAATAGGATTCGTTGTAATAGTAAACAATTTTCTTTTCCTTTTGGATATTTATTGGCATTTTCGGATGCCGGATATGGTGTTGTTATACACAACAAGCCTCGGTTAAATTAATTTTATATTTTGCTCTTCCCTACGAATAGTAAATTATATCATATTTAAAGGGACTTACTTTGATTCCTCTTAAACTTTTGTAGTATCAGTTATAGATAAACCCTCGTGCATTATTACTTAACAATGGTGACCTACTGAACAATCTGTTAGTGAACAACATGGCACACAGCAACCCATCCTTAATTTGATGGCTGAGCCAAATATATCAAGCACCGAGGGATACCCTACCTTAGTCCAAAGCATAGACAACAATACCCAACCATCCATAAATCTTATGGAGATACAGGCACAAATTCGCCTGGAAGAATTAAAATTAAGAACTAAAGAACTCAACTTAATATTGCTTGAGCAAAATAAATCGGGTCAAACCAACGGTAATCCCCAACCTATAATAAGCCCCTATGAACCAAAAAGCCCTATTACTATGATTCCTATGCTGACCAATAAAGACGATATTAACGCATACCTTACATGTTTCGAGAAGATTGCCACAGACTGTAACATTGCGGACAACCGATGGGTATCCTACCTTATCCCTAAATTAACGGGTAAAGCCAGAGACGCTTATAATGATTTTCCCGCTAATGATTGTACATATGTACAATTATTAGAGTACAAATAATAATGGATAAGAAACCAAAGTCTACTAACAAACTTTGTACTTTAGCAGATGAGATCATTGATCGGAAGGGAAAACATTGGCTTCTGGGTCTCGCCAATAATTTTGGTAAACCTCCGTGATATCAAAAACCTTCTTCCCAATTCACGGCACAATCCTCTCACCCTTTTCCAGCCCCAACGAAGCCCGAATCTCACCTGAAAGGGTACACCCCAACCCAAAAGGTAAGTACGCCAATACGACGTTATTCATGTAATGAGACTGGTCATATTAGTAGAGACTGTCGGAAGCGTAATAATAATAATCCTGCTGGCCCCATTTTTAAACATAGGGACACGCCCAAAGTATTGTATTGCCACAATTCGCAACCACGTGATGAACCATGGGTTACACAAGGTAAGATCAATGGTAGACTAGCGATGATTCTACGGGACACTGGATGCTCTCAGACTTTGGTAAGTAGTAAGTACATAACCACAGCTGATGTTTTAATTAATAAGTTCACAACTGTTCCTGGAATTTTCACCACTAAAACATTACCGCCAGCCCGGGTATTTGTAGATTGTGATTATTTCACTGGATATGCAGATGTTGGTGTCGCACCACACATAAATCGTGATATGTTACTAGGGAATTACATAGTACATGATGGGTCCAAGCCTAGTACTTCTATTAAGGATAATTTCAAGCTTGATAATGTGAAACCTTCTGAGCCTTGCGTAGTTACACGGAGCAGAGAAATCGAGACAGGCAAGTGTGAAGCCATTCAGCTAGCTGCTTCTCTAAATGTTAAAACTAAGAAAATCCAAGTAAGTAAAGACAAAGTTTCCCCAACCCTTATTAGGAAACATAATCCTAAAACTAGAATGAAGCGTAGTAATAAGAAGCTCACAATAGATGAAGACATTAAGGTAGATAAACAACTGCCTACTGAGTTAGATCTTGATCCTCCTACATTAGCTCAGAAACAAAAGAAGGATAAAACTTTAGCGAATATCCTGAAGTATCGAACCGTCCCCATACAGGAGATTGGTTCACCGAGTGTGTTTTTATGTTAAAGACTCGATACTATTTCGAAAGTGGTCTCTGAGCAATGGAAAACCACCCCCTGTGAACAGGTGGTAGTATCATCTGAATACAGAGGTAAGTTGTTATCGTTAGCACATGACAGTCCGATGGCTGGCCATTTAGGCATCAATAAGACGAGACAAAGAATTTTGTGTTCATTTTATTGGCCTGGTATTCTCACACAGGTCGCCACTTACTGTCGCACTTGCGAGATTTGTCAGAAGACGGCACACTTCAATACCCCCTCAAAAGCTCCGTTAAAACCACTACCTATTGTTACAGTACCATTTCAGAGAATTGGAATGGATATTTTAGGACCATTGGAACGATCACAAAGCCGAAAGGCTTATATTTTGACAGTATGTGATTATGCAAGCCGATTCCCCTTTGCTATACCTTTAACTAATGTAGAGACGAAAACCGTCGCTGATGCTCTCATTTCAATTTTCAAAGACTTTGGAATACCCAAAGAAATTCTCAGTGATCAGGGTACAAATTTTACCTCTAGACTGATGAATTATGTGGATTACTGGGCATTAACCAGATTACGTCTACCCCCTTCCATCAACAGACAACTGGAGTAGTAGAAAGATTCAACGGAACTTTGAAATCTATGATAAAGTCATTAACACAAAAACAACTTAAGGAATGGGATAGATACATCTCCTTATTTCTATTTGCGTATAGAGAGTCGCAGCATGAGTCCTTGGGTTTCTCCCCCTTCCAGTTAATGTTTGCGCGCACGGTCAAAGGACCGCTGCAAATTATTAAGGATGGCTGGACAAATCATAAGAAGGAAACTCGGTCTGAACCAGGTAAATACGTAAATGACATGAAAGAAAAAATGTCAATGGTAAGAGACTTGGCAGGTCAGAACTTACTTAAAGCTCAAGAAAAGCAAGAACTTACTTAAAGCTGAAGAAAAGCAAAAACAGTGCTATGACACTAACACGCAATATAGAAAACTAGAGGTTGGTCAAAAAGTGTTGATTCTTCTTCCTAGCGAGTCTTGTAAAATTAAAGCCAAATGGCAAGGCCCCTATCCTGTTACCAAGGTAATCGATGAACTAAATTATGAAGTTAAGGTGAGAAACAAACAAAGTGTACCACATAAACTTACTTCGACGCTTTTATGACAGGGAGATACCCCTCCCCACTCCTACCGACTGCTTACATGTAGATACTGTAAGAAATGATGAAGAACCTGATTCCTGGACACCACTTAACCCTCCCTGTTGTCTACCAAACCAGAGTCAGACTTATAAGGATATACATATCCCGGGACATTTGACACCTTTACAGCAGTTCGAATTGAACGAATTACTGAAGTCTAGACAGACTGTCTTTACCGATATCCCAGGCACCACAGACTTAGTGTTGCACAAAGTACGTACAACTACACAAAACCCGATATGTCAAAAGGCGTATCGCATCCCTTATGCTAATGAAAAACAGGTAAAGAGTGAACTTCAGAAAATGCTGGATTCCAAAAATATTGAATGCTCCAAAAGCCCTTGGGCAGCACCAATTGTTACGGTTCCGTATATGTACAGACTACAGGCAACTAAACAAAATAACTGAAACCGAACCTTATCCGATGCCTCATATCGATGAGATCATTGACAAAATCGGTAACGCTAATTTTATTACAAAGTTAGACTTAACACAGGGTTACTACCAAATTGCGTTATCACAGAAGGCTAAAGAAAAATCAGCTTTCATAACACCATGGGGATTGTATCAGTATAACAAGATGCCCTTTGGAATGGTTAACAGTCCAAGTACGTTCCAACAATTAATGGACTACATTTTGACAGAGTGCGACTCTTATGCTAAGGCGTATTTAGACGACATAGCTATATTTAGTATGGACTGGGAGTCTCATTTAATCCATGTTGCGGATATCTTAGATAAATTGAATTCTGCAGGACTTACAGTTAAACCAAGCAAATGTGCAGTAGCACGAACCAGTGTTACATATTTAGGCCATGTAATTGGAAAAGGTACAGTTCAACCTAGCCCTGACAAGATTGAAGCAGTCAGAAATTACCCCCGTCCCATTAATAAGACAAACGTCTGTTCTTTCTGGGATTGGCTAACTATTACAGAAAATTTATCCCCGATTTCGCAAAGATTGCACTTCCCCTTACGGAATCTACCAGAAAATCTGCCCTAAACGTATTGGAATGGACGGAAGAAAAAGAAATGTCATTCCAAAATTTGAAAACCAAATTAATGTGTTCACCAGTTTTGATCAGTCCGAATTTTGAAAAAGATTTATTTTACAGTGTGATGCGAGTAACAGAGCGTTGGGTGCAGTGTTAACCCCTGTCTCTTATACACATCTAGATGTGTATAAGAGACAGCTGTCGCACTTGCGAGGTTTGTCAGAAGACGGCACACTTCAATACCCCCTCAAAAGCTCCGTTAAAACCACTACCTATTGTTACAGTACCATTTCAGAGAATTGGAATGGATATTTTAGGACCATTGGAACGATCACAAAGCCGAAAGGCTTATATTTTGACAGTATGTGATTATGCAAGCCGATTCCCCTTTGCTATACCTTTAACTAATGTAGAGACGAAAACCGTCGCTGATGCTCTCATTTCAATTTTTAAAGACTTTGGAATACCCAAAGAAATTCTCAGTGATCAGGGTACAAATTTTACCTCTAGACTGATGAAACAGTTATGTGGATTACTGGGCATTAACCAGATTACGTCTACCCCCTTCCATCAACAGACAATCAGCTCGTCTGTCACCAAGTTTGGGCAAGCTAGGGCATGTTGCTGCAGCAAAGTTAAGGAACAATTTGTACATTGTTAAAATTCACTACAACATTTGCTTTTTAAATTCTATTTTTGTCAAGGCTCCCTGGAGAGTGACATGTTATTATAGATGCTAACAATATTTTGGAAAGTATAGTTGAACAAGTATGATTCAAGAAAAATTGTTTATTTTAAACGGTTTGTGTTTTTAAAAGCAAGACAGATATATATATCATGTTTATATTTATTTATTTAAAGCTACATATTTTGTCTGTAAGTAATTTATTCGGAAACTATGCTTTTAACAGTGGCACACTTCAGAATTGTGAAAGTTCATCTAAAAGAAATAGAGTACATAATTATAAAACCTAAAACAATGCAACTGACGAATATAAAGGCAAAAAAAAAGTAATGCCCAACCAAAGATAATAAAGGATACAAATAAGGTGTAAAGAATACAAATAAGGTGTATAATAAAAACAATAAATTAAATAAATATGTGAAATAAATGTATATTTGTCTTCAAATATATTTCCATAAAGTCGATGAAGTGTTTAATGGTAAAAATAAATTTAAAGGTCAAAATGTCATTGGTGACAACATACTGTATCTTATCCTCCAAATATTTGTGGGTATTTCCTGACTAAAATTAAATGCTTAAATCCTTTACTGCTATCAGCTCAATTAACATGAGCAGTCACATCAAAGGCTGCAGCAAACTTTCAAGGAATGTGAAGGGTCAAGTTTCTTGAGCTGAGGGGTCAAGGTAGGGAGGGAGTTAAGCCCATAACATGGTGGCATAACACATGCTGTTAGTTCACAACCCATTGGACCGCAGAGATAAAGTTTCTTGCTTTTGTACCACACAAGTTGGTTTTGTCGTCTGAGACTTAGACCAGCTAAATCTGTCTGGATAATAAGACTTTAATTAAGTCATTATTATTTAAGGTAGTATCTGGAAACATAGAAATAATTAAATTACTATGAAATTAATAGAAAGCAAACTAAATAGTTTAACGAAACCAATTGATTTTGATTTAGCACATATTCTCTTTTTTGTCTAACTGGCAAATTTACTTTGACAGAAGAATGCGTACATCCATAAATTTATTCTGCATTATTTTTCCCATTCATTACCATAAGCATTACAACTTTCTCAATTTCATTTTTCAATGCTCTTTAATTTCTTTTTTTTTTAAACACACATACAGTACATCTGTCTCTTATACACATCTAGATGTGTATAAGAGACAGGTGGCACACTTCTCAATCAAGGTGCGTCCAAAACAAAATGTACAGAAAAGTTCACAAAAAAGACTTATGCTAAGAAAAAGACAATTCAAATTTTCAAAAAGGACATTAAGGAAAAGCAATTAAATTAAAAGCAATCCTAAACTAAAAAAAAAAACTTAAGGCAAAATAAAGTGATGCAAACAATCACATGAACAATTATACGTCACACGGTGGAAAGGCTTGTTTAATAAAACGTCTACTGTATTTTACGAACCTCTAGTAACAAGGGGTATTCGTTAAAAAAAATCTGCTAAATTCGTAAACTACTGTATGTAGATCAGGTGTCAGTTTCCACTACCTAGCCTAGCCGACCAGTACGAACCAACCGACAGTGCAGCAGCATGTTCTATCGCAATCTAAGTAGTAGTAGACTCTCTAGGTCCTAGCTAAATTTACCTTCGATAAAAAACGAATTATTTTAATCGCTAGCATTCTTCCATTTAACAAAATACTGTTTTAAATCTCGTTAAAACGTCTGTATACATTATGGACCTTTCTGTCCTGTTTTATAGTTTTTAGATCGCTCAAGTGTGTTGTTTACATGCACTTCGCGAAAATCTAGCTTTGCAGTGTTAAATAAGTTGCTGACTTCAACACTTTTTATTTAGTCATCGTAAACATGTGCGCTCATTTTAACGACTGGTGGTGTTGGTGGTAGTTCGTTGAAACTGAATTAATAGTGACTATTATAGTGAAAATGGAAAACATTGAATTGTCAGTAAATAAATAGATATAACAACAAATCTGATTTTATTATTAAGAATAATATACATTATCACTTTGGAAAACATACGCAATCAGACTTTTTGACGTTACTACTTGGTCGATGATGCAAAGGGCAAAGGTCATTTGTAATACGACTATTCGTAAAAAGGACGTTTGCTGGGTTTTTACCCATAATATTACAAATAATTTCTGAAAACCAGACTAATGAGACTACTATGCTGCTGTTGTTAGCATTGTTGGAGTACGTTGTTGCCAGCCAGAAGATGATAATAATGGTGGTAAGCACAACAACGCTGACTGATGTCTACATTACGTAATCGTGTCCTTGTAATCTGAGCCGAATTTACCGTTAAGCAAGTTAATTTACTGTTATTCTAGTGAAGTTAAGTCAATTATCTTTAAGTGACTTAAGCCTTTATCTAGCTATAATTGAGAGGTTCACGTCAAACTTTTAACTAGTTAAGTGGATCTATATCTAGATAAAAGTTCGACGTGAACCAGTCTTTCGGCTTCACACAGTAGGTCTTATTGATATGTTAATTAATTAATTACTTCCTGTCACTGCTTGGTAAAGGTAAAGGTAGGAGAATAACCCATAACATGCAGCATCATTGTGCTGAATTGCGTATGGGCGTGGTCCGCCGTGACTACCTAGCAGCCATAGAGAGGCGCTTCTTGGTAGATACATGTTCACATCATCCCACAACGACAGGGGCTGAAATGAACCATAACATCAGGGTAACTCCCTACTCTTCCGAAAGATGCAATGGGTTCTTCAAAGTGCCAGATGTATACACTGGACCTCAATTTTAAGTCCTTATCCGAGAAGACTTGGTTCTACCAACCGAACCATGGCCGAGGAGCGGCTGGAACCAGAACCAATGTTTGGGCTGTAGCTAGCGGCGCCACTGCCTTACCGCTCGGCTATTCGACTGGTATTTTTTTTTTAGTTTTTTTCAATTTACTTGATCTTGAGAATGGTTCCATGATGGACCCGAAACATCGATCTTTCGTGTCATTAAATTTTGTTTTGAAATTATATAGTAAGCATCTCTTAATTTCGATATTGACACTAATTTAAGAAAACTTAGAAAAGCATATTTATATTGTAGATTGACATTTATGTCACACTGTTACTGAATTCTAATTTTTAATTACATTTTTCTAATTATAATTTTAAAAATTATGTTTTTTATTTAGTTATTTGAGATTTACCAACCTATCAAGCAAAAAAAATATATATATATATATTTTTTTAATTTAAACACTAAAGCTATTTTATGTATTTTTCTGTTAATTAGTTATTTCCGATATACCTCTTCCCCCAAAATATGGTGCTAAATAATTTTTTTTTTTCAAGACATATGGTTTTCTGAATTGTTTTTATCTATACATAATTACAAGAAACATTATTATGACGATATGTTATTTATTGTTGAATAAACCTGCTTTTTAAACATGGGATATTCATGTGGACATTTTGTCACACTGTTACCGTCACACTGTTACCGGCTATTTAATTAATTATCATTTAATATTTTTTGTATTCATCAATCATTTTTTAAAAAATTTTCACAATTAAGCTTAAACTCTATCTCATGTTATGCATACATTGAAATTAAAATATCCACTTCCAGTTCACAGGGTTTTAGCATTATGTAATCAGGCAAAAAATTGATGTCCTTTTTCATCACACTGTTACCAATGCAAATATTAGTTATTATTTCATAAATGTAGCTAGTTTTTTTTAAAAAAAGGAATTATTGATTATAAAGGGTGTTGTAGTAGTAGTTGTAAATAAAAAGTTTGTTTGATGATTAGTCCGGGGGCATATTTCGAAAAATGGGCTCCCGTGGGATTTTTGTGATCATTTTAGTTTTTTGGATGGAATATATACTTTGAAGTATGCTGAATCCAATAAGATGAGTCGCCAATTTTTTTACGCACATCTTCATATGCAAATTAGCTGAAATATGCAAATTAGTTCTGAAAATGTAGGGTACTTATATCTTGGTAACCACATGTCGTAGAAAGTTGATTCTTTCTTAAAGTTGTTCAGAACATGCATGTTTCTATTTACCCTAATGAAACATTTTCTTCAAAAATGACCGGAAGTGCCA